>NW_006778796.1:4638109-4652810 GCF_000442215.2 Lipotes vexillifer
CCCCTGCATCGGCAGGCGGACTCTCAACCACTGCGCCACCAGGGAAGCCCACTGGCTATTTTCTATAGAACTTGAAAACCTCTGCTGAGGGAGGATGAGGGATTTAGAAACAGTAGATCACGTTGTATGAAAACCGTTACTGCTCTCCTAAAATTCACATTTTAAACACTGAGTTGAACGAGTTACAGGCCACTTAAAGAAGAAACCTTAGAAATCAGAATTGACCCTGGTTATACAAATAGGATCCATCCCCAAGCACCTGCAGCCTTAAAGCGATTTGTGGGAGGAGGGCTTTAAATTCACAACCTCGACAGGCCTCGGTTATGAACCGCTTCTTTCCTGTGAGAAACCTGCCCTCCTCTGCAACTTACAGACCAAACCTCACCACACTGGGTTTGGTGACCGAGGAGCTCCAAACAAAATTAAACAGGCTACTCTGATTGCACCGTCTCTCTGGATGATTTGCTTGTCCTATTTCAAACAGCCCCAAATGGCAAGATTTAAATAAAAGTCAGGCTATTTAGCAATAGTTGATCCTCTCTTTCAGTATGGATTTTATGTCACTTCACCTCTACCCAGGCCTTCTTCTGGCCTGGAGGAGGATTCTAGGGGTAGACTTGCATAGCCCCACCCCAGAAAAATGCCAAACCTTGCAGGCTCCTGTCACACTGGCCTTCCTTAAGTGACTAGAATGTGCCAAGGTGTCTGTGCCTCACTTGAGGCCTTTGCACATGCCGATCCCTATGCCTGGAACGTTCTTTCTTCTGCCCAGACCCCCTCCCTAAATCCCCCTACACCACCTGCACACACGCTCGGTTCAAAAGGCAGTTTCCCAGAAACACCTGGTCATCACCCTTTGATTTTTCCTTATCACACAACCTTGTATATTTCCTTCACCACCCTTACCACAACTATAATTATTTATTGTTTGCTGTGTATTATCTATTCTCTCCCTAATAAACAGTAAGTTCCGTGAGTCAGAGATGAGACATGTTTTATAATTACTTTATAGTCCGGGCCTGACACACAGCAGGCACACAAATATTTGTTTGGATTAATCAATTAATTAATTAGTTAAAACAAACAAATTGAAGGCATGATAGGAACTTGGTGGGGAAACTCCCGCTGAGAAGCTTTGGGCTCAGCCCTGGAGCATGAAGGCTTTGCTTCACGCTACATGAGAGGGAAGCGTTTAGGATATCACTTGTCTCCCAATTTCTCTGGGAAAGTCTTTTTTCAAACTAAAAAAAAAAAAAAAAAATCAACCCTCTGGTCATGATCTGGCTTTTTACAAACAGGCCCCTCCTACAATAAAGGCACGTCCCGCTCACATGTGCTTCAACTGCCATGGTCCCCAGGACAATGCCTCCTCC
Organism: Lipotes vexillifer; assembly: GCF_000442215.2. NCBI lineage: Eukaryota > Metazoa > Chordata > Mammalia > Artiodactyla > Lipotidae > Lipotes > Lipotes vexillifer. The sequence goes on from NW_006778796.1 coordinate 4,639,483, forward strand.
TGGTAGCTAACAAAGCAGTGCTGGGCTATGATCTGGCATCCCCTCTAAATCCAGGGACTTCCCTGGCGGTCCAGGGGGTTAAGACTCCGCGCTTCCACTGCAGGGGGCACGAGTTCGATCCCTGGTCAGGAAACTAGGATCCCACGTGCCACATGGCATGGCCAAAAAATTTTTTTTATTTTAAAAATTAAAAAAAGGGAATTGACTTCGGGCAGAAATGTAATGAAAATACGAGCACAACCTTTGATAGGTAGTTATCTCTTTATAAATTAATAAACTGGCATTTTGACATTAAAAAAAGAAGCCTATGCATTTTATATTTACCAAAAAACAGGATTTATGGGTCATAAGAATTAGATGGCCAAGGGTATGTTGACAATACATATATAAAACCTTTAAAATGTACATACTACTCGACCCAGAAATTCCAGTAATAGGAATTTATCCTAAAAAATAATCATGAATGCAGGAAGTCTGCATATAGTACTGTAGCACTATAAAAGCTGGAAATATCCAACAATATGGGATTGAATAAATAACTGTAGTAATCCCTATTAATAAATACTCTGTAGCTTTTCAAAATATCTTATTGAATGGAAGAATACTGAAGGACATGGTAAAAGGGTTCATCATCTGCTAACAGCAAAAAACTGATTATGACTCAAGATTCCAAAATGCTAACTGTAGTTTTTGGGTGATGGGGTCATGTGTGATTTTTATCTTCTCATGTTTAGCTGTATTTTATAAATTTCCTGTGAGAGTCATAAATATACTTTGGGAAATGTTTATTTAAAAATAAACTGCAGGGCTTCCCTGGTGGCGCAGTGGTTGAGAGTCCGCCTGCCGATACAGGGGACGCGGGTTCGTGCCCCGGTCCGGGAGGATCCCACATGCCGCGGAGCGGCTGGGCCCGTGAGCCATGGCCGCTGAGCCTACGTGTCTGGAGCCTGTGCTCCGCAGAGGGAGAGGCCACAGCGGTGAGAGGCCCGCGTACCGCAAAAAAAAAAAAAATAATAATAATAATAAACTGCAACCAGTCACAAAAGGACAAATACCATGATTCCACTTATCTGAGGCCCTAGAAGAGTCAAATTTATAGAGACAAAGCAGAATGGTAGTTGTCAGCGGGTGGGGGAGGGGAGAATGAGGGGGTATTGTTTAAGAGGCAGAGTTCAGTTTTGCAAGATGAAAAGAGTTCTAGAGATGGATGGTGGTGATGGCAGCCCAACACAGTGAAGGTACTTCAATGTCACTGTACACTTAAAAATGACTAAGACAGTAAATGGTATGTGTATTTTACCCCAATTTTTTTTTAAACCAAAAAAACAAAGAAAAATTTTAATCCGTAAATCATAAGTACAGCTGGGTCTAGAGGTGTCCTAGTTATTAGGATTTTCAAGAGACAGGAGCAGAGAAGGCTGAATTTGACCTTGGACCACACAGCATCAAACAAGACAGTCTGTGTGCCTGCCAGGCTGGCGTGTGCCTGGGGATGAGTTGGTGTTGCCTAGTCTCCTGGCTACGGCGCTGGCCATGGCATTTCCTGTCTCTTCCTTCACGAGCGTGGAGTTTTCTCCCTCTCCTGCCAGCGTCCCTCGCTCTGATTCTAGATGAAGGGCCGAGCTGGCTGTCCCAGAGGGGTGACTTCCCCCAGAGCCTGGCTACAGGGACTGCAGGGGCAGGAGGGTACAGGAAAGACTCCGGCCACGTCCTGCAGAGACCATGGGTTAAGGGATTTGCCCCCAGCGACCTTCAGCTAGCCGCTGGTGGAGCCAGGCCAAGAAAGGAATCTGACCCCCAAGTCCAGACAACTCGCCTGTCCACTGCAGAATGAAGAGAGGAGGGCTGGATTCAGTGAAGAACACTCCACCTTTATTCACCATGAGGGCACCGGCGATGCCCAGTTCCTGGAGCTGGACCCGAGAACCTCAAGCTTGTAGAGCCTCGGGCTGAGGGCTAGATGTGGCCCGAAGCTGCATCTTCACAGCAACAGGGAGTTGGATGCTGAGTCTAAATATCTAAAATGATCATACACATACACAGGAAAAGGAAGTTTTCCAAGAAATTTGGGGTTACCAGGGCCCGGGAAAGATGGAGACCAGTGCTTTTCTTACCTGCTGTAGGCACGCTAACATTATACTGAGGTAAAATAAATAGGAAGGCAGTCTTGGCGGTGACCTGTGAAATAGAGGGAAAAAGTTCCACATTAGCTTCTTGTCCACATCAAAAGAAACAAGCAAAGCCTGCTACCAGCCCTCGGGCCACGCCTTTCACATCTCAGACCCCCAGGCCTCTCCAATGAAGGGTTTCACCTAGAGCACAAGTTAGCACCATTTGTTTTTTTCCCATTTTCTTGAATGACATCCCTCCCAATACCTGCACTAAAAGGAAAAGAAACAATCCCAAGTCCTGGATGGCATCTAGACTTGTACTCGCTGCAGATGGAATACAACAAGGTGTGCTCGGCCGGCCGAGAGCTCACCAGCAAAGGGTACAAATCTGTCTGCCATTCATTCATTCATCCATTCATTCATTCAAGTGTTTATCAAGTTGGTTCTAAGCCCTCAGCATTGGTGAGGTCAGAAACTAACAGAAGATAAGGTCACAGCCTTCCAGAGGTTTCCAGAACTTAGGACCTAGCCGAGGTTCCCCAGCACGCTGGCTAACTGCACCGTGGGCGGCAGCCCGCAAAGTCTAAACCTGAGCCTCAGAAACAGAGAATTCCAGCTGCTAATTTCACATATGCCCTATTGGGGGGCAGAACATAACACTCCACACTGTTGGTCTGTTTATTTCGAAAGCTGCCTTTAAAATCTTGGTTGTGCTGTGGAAAAACTGAGGTCGTCACTCGGTCATTAATGGCCAGCTCAGTCCTCTTGCAGCTCAGCCTGCAGGGGAGAGACTACAGGGTGCAGGATTCGAAGCTTGGACTCAAGAACCGACTGCCTAGGTTCAGACGCTGCCTCTGCATTTGCCCACCTCGCAAAAAGGAGCCGTGATCTTACACCTGGAGCTTCACTTCCTGTGTCTCTAAAAGGCGGGATACTTGTGGTACTCCAGCTGGTCTGGGTGGCGATGGCCCAGCTGTTAGCATTGTTTAAAGCTCCCCAGATGTTTCTGACGTGCAGCTGGGGCTGAGAAGCGCCCCCACACGGTTCTGGAGCAGGTGCGGAGGCCAGGTGAGGGGCGGCCAGACCCCAGGTCTTTTCTGGGAGGCCCCTGGGGACACCTCATCAGTAGCGTTACTGGTTCTCCTCTAAACAAAAAGATGTGAAGGGTGCACTGTGGGTGTGGAGGAAACGCACTGGACTGTGGCAAAAGCAGCAGAGAAATGGTTGAATGATGCCTCCCGGCCCCTCCACCAAACGCTGTACCATGCTCAAGGCACAATCTCTCCTTCAGTTTTATTCTTTTAAGCTGGTGGGCTGAAGTGGACCTCTGGGGGGTTCTGGCTGAACAGTACCCCTCTGCCCCTTCCCAACATACCAGGACTTCCAGAGGAGACACCTCTCCGCAGCTGTGTGTTGTGAGGGTGTCACTGTGGTGACCACGGCCCTCCCAGGAGGATACAGGGAGCAGACCCTCTCCCCAGCCCATCAGACCCCCTTCTCCTGGGCTCTGAATCTTGAGTGGGGATGGAGGAAGAGCTGGTTAGCCCTGAGTGCCTTCCAGACTTTTCTGCTGGGGTTCCCACAGCCTTGCCCTGGAGCACAGACCCCATCACCTGTATGAACCCCCCGACGGCCTCCTGAAGTTGGCCAGAGTCCACTCCTAAGAGACATCAGAATCCCGTGCGTAGAGCGCATTCGAACCCCAGCCAATTAACCCTGCCCCTCGGGGGCATCAGGGAGCCGCCAAGCTCCCCAGAGCAGCCCACACGTAGCCCAGCCTGGGAGCCCCTCACGGGAGCCCCACCCTCAACAGCCTCGCAAAGCAGGCCTCTCTGGCCAGTCACTGTCTGTATCCTCCAGAGAATTCATTTCATTTAATCAACTTATGTTTTAGGTCAATGTTTATTTTAACTTCAAGAGAAACATACTTGTTAAAAAGTGAAACAATTCAGAAATACGTAAAGTTAAAAACCAAATATTCACTCTACGGTCTTGGTTTTCCTCTCTCCACACATGTATGGGGTCAGCTCTCTGAGAGTTTTTCCCATGCATTTCTACACTTGGAATTTCTTTCATTTTACTCTGACATTATAACTTGGACTGTGTTTATGCCACTTGACAAGAGCTACAACTTTCTTTTCTAATTTTTTTTTAACTGAAGTGTAGTTGATTTACAATGCTGTGTTAGTTTCTGGTGAACAGCAAAGGGATTCAGCGATATATACGTACATATACACATATATAAACATATACATACACATATCTACTTTTTCAAATTCTTTTCCATTATAGTTTATTACAGGATATTGAATATAGTTACCTGTGCTCTACAGTATGACCTTGTTGTTTATCTATTTTATACAAAGTAGTTTGTATCAGCTGATCCCAAACTCCTAATATATCCCCTTTGGTAACCATAAATTTGTTTTCTATGTCTGCGAGTCTGTTTCTGTTTTGTAAATAAGTTCACTTGTATATTGTAGATTCCACATATAAACAATATTATATGGTATTTGTCTTTCTCCTTCTGACTTATTTAGTATTAAGAGCTACAACTTATTAAATACTATTTAAATCACTTTCTTAGCTCTGTTAATCAAATGGTTGTTACAGGAACATAAAGACCAAGGCACAAAAATATTCAGAGTACATGGAAGTATTCAGAGTATAGTGACACAGAAAACATGTAGGTCAACCTTTCGTTTACTGATGTCAACGTAGAGATAAGTGGTTATATAGTAAAACCTTCCTATACAGACTAGTGCTTTTCATTACTGTTTCCCACAGGGCTACCCCTAATGTTTAACACCGAAAAGCTCGGCCAAATAAAACGGGCTCACTGTTAAAGTGTACACAGATGTGTGGACTTTTTTTTTTGCATCCTTTCTTTTTACTGAAGAAGATTTTAGAAGATGGCAGTTAATAAAGGGCACAAAAAAATCACAGAGATGTACTAGTGGAAAAAATAGACAAGATAAAACTAAGAATGCCACTGGCTTCTTTAATTGGTTAAACGCACAAAATGTAACGGGCAGAAAGTCTGTTTTATACAAATTAAAAAGCTGTGTTTCTAGACCTAGAAAACAAACATGGTTACCAAAGGGGAAAGCCAGGGAGAGGGGTATAAATTAGGAGTTTGGGATTAGCAGATACACACTACTATATATAAAACAGATAAACAACAAGGACCTACTGTACAGCACAGGGAATATATTCAGTATCATGTAATAACCTATAATGGAAAAGAATCTGAAAAAGAATATATATATGTATAACTGAATCACTTTGCTGTACACCTGAAACACAACATTGTAAGTCAACTACACTTCAATTAAAAAAAAAAAAGCTGTGTGCTTCCCTGGTGGCGCAGTGGTTGAGAATCCGCCTGCCAATGCAGGGGACATGGGTTCAAGCCCTAGTCCGGGAAGATCTCACATGTCACGGAGCAACTAAGCCCGTGCGCCACAACTACTGAGCCTGTGCTGTAGAGCCCACGAGCCACAACTACTGAAGCCCGCGCGCCTAGAGCCCGTGCTCTGCAACAAGAGAAGCCATCGCACCACACCGAGCACCACAACGAAGCCCCCGCTTGCCACAACTAGAGAAAAGCCCGTGCGCAGCAACAAAGACCCAATGCGGCCAAAAATAAATAAATAATTTTCAAAAAAAAGCTGTGTTGTTGTCTCAATTAGTCCCAAGTCAGATATATACACACCCACAAAAATGGTATGTGAGGTAATGCTGTCCTACACAAGAAGTTGTACCCTGAATTAAGGGAAACAGCTATTGACACAGGAGTTAACACAACGGAGCATCAGCCTGTAACTGCTGGAAGAATAATCCCCCTTTTTTTTTAATGAGGACAGCCGTTTGGCATGTGGGCTGGACAGATGTCCTTGGCCTGGCCCTGCATATCCAGTCAATTCTTGTTACTCCCAGTCGTTCTGTTCTGGAAGTTACCGTGATCCCAGCGACAAAGGACCACTGCTCCTAGGGGTTAGGTTCCTAAAGGCCTCTGGTCCATTTCCATCAACCAATCAACATGTAACCTTGGTTTACGTGTGTTCCTGTTGAAAGACGCTGTATGGAACGCAGGCTGTTGAAGTGTGAACACTGAACCTGTGGCTCGCACCTGAAGGAAGCCCTTCTAACAAGCTTATGTTCTCCACCAGGCCCCTCACAGCCTCCCCATGCTCAGGATCCCGAGGCGGCAGCCCAGCACCACGCGTGAGGGCCATTTTATAAGCAGCCAAGTCATTGACAAAAGGCACAAAGATGCAAGAACGTGGCACTAAACAGATGGCAAAATGCCCACTTGCTCACAGAAGGAGCTGGACCAGGAAGGCAGAGTGTCGCCGGGTTCCCCTTCATCCGGGGACATCTCGTTGGGTGAGCCACACGTCTCACTGCCCTGTGCACGTCCACAGGTACCGCAAAACCCGGGGATCAGGTTCTGAGGTCACATATACATGTCAGCGAGCAGCCCCAGTGCACACACAAGAGGCGCGGAGAGTGAGGGTCAGCTGTCCTGCGGCAAACCCAAAGGCCAACGAGGGCCGAGGTTTTTTTGTTTTTTAACCTTTACTGAGGTGTAATTTACACACCATAAAATTCACCCTTGGTAAGTAGACAGCTTTATGCGGTTTGTCTTTCCTCGTTTTTAAACTCTCCCTTCACTGGAATGTAAGTTCTAAGAAAGTGGGGATCTCACTCATCTTAACTTCAACCCACTGCCTGCAACACTGCCCAGAAACGGCCCATGCTCGGCAAGCACTTGATAAATGCAGACATGATTAAGCAGGGGAGCCAGTATCGCACTGTCACCTGAACCTCAGCTTGTCCTCTGCCCTCATTCATTCCCCTGTGCATGTTCCCTCTCTCTCCCTGGGGTCCGTCCCAGTGCTGGGCACGTTGCAGGTCTCTCATAAATGCCTATTTGATGAGCGAATACTGCAAGCAGCTATAATATTTAATAACCGCAGACGAATGCTTAACAAATGCTCTCTGAACATGATTCTAAGAGAATAGGACCTGGGACTCTGACTAAAGCAAAGAATTTGAGATTCCAGCATTTTTCCATCCCTACGCCCCTCATCGTAGCAGAAGAAACCATTCCAAACCGTGCAACCTTCTTTCAGGGAGCTGTGCTCACTCCCACGTTACACGTCTCATTAAGATAATGTCCATTTCCCTGTTTTATCGATGAAGAGGCTGAAACTGGGGCACAGAGAGGTCCCCTCCCCAGCAGGGCCTCACAACTTTACAAACAGAAAAGACAACATTCAATTTGATTTTTTAAAACTGTGTTCCAAAAACAAATTTAGGAGACACACAATACGGCACATAAAATAGAATGGTGATCTAAAACAAAAGCAGGAGAGGACAACCAAAAATATGTATTGAAGGCAAAGGAGCCGGAATGAGGCTGATCCACAAAACCTCATTCCAGAAAGTCCAACTTGTTGGCTAAAGGTCCCCAGAAATTTGGCCCTAAGCTTTCTCGAAGCCATCAGGAGGAGGCAGGAGGGATCAGCTCCTGGATTCACCTCGCCCATTAATTAAGAAAACAAGAAAGACTGCCCTAAAAAAGCAACTCTACTTTTCCAGCACAAAAGCCACTCTCTGTGCTTTAAAAGGTCCTCTGGCACCCCGAAGCTTCACTCCCAACTCTTCCCAACCTCAGACCAGGGACGAAATGGCCAACAAGCCCCCCTCTGCCAGCGCTGGCTGGGTTTGTGTAACACAGAGGGCTGAGAAACAGGAGCCTATTAAAAATGTCATTCCAATTATTTCCCATACCTCTAAGGCTATTGATGGAAACATTATTGAGTTTAATAGCATTTTAAATGCCTGGATCAGTGGGTGAAAGGTTAAAAGTGGAAACATGCTAATACACTAATGCAAAGGAGAACACTAAATTACATAGCAGGGGACACCACACACACATGCACGCACACACACACCCACACACGCACACACGCGCACTCACACACACACACAGAGGAAGCCTCACTGAACTTTTAACTCAAACAGGGCATCAAGCACAAAGGCAGTGACACCGAGCATGCCTGTGTAGCCATAACAAAACCAAAACCGTTCCACATGCCATGTTCTATTAGGGGCACATGAATCTGAGCTCTCAGTTGCAGCTAGACCAAGGATGCCAGTAAACAGCTGCTGCCAGAAGAGCATAGTAGACTTGGACTCCAGTCCCAGTTCTCTGGGGGGGCAGCTGGGAGACCTCAGGCAAGGCATTTTACCTCTCTGGACCCCAGTCTTCTCATCCATGAACAACAAAAATAATGGCTGTGAATGTTATCAAGGGTTTACTCAGTGCCACGCACGTTTCTAAGTGCTTTACAGAAATTACTTCATGTAGTTCTCACAACCACCCTATGAGGCAAACACTCGTAACATTCCCATTTTACAGATAAGCATAGAAAGGATCAGGTGGTCAGAACGGATGTCCTTAAAGGTCCTCTCCACCTTCAGCTCCAAAAGGCTATCATTTCCTGGTTCCACTCCCTGTCAATGCCAAAAACACAGCCTCACACTTACAGCCTGCTGAGAGGTCTTCCCACAAGTTTAAAATATATTCCTGCTTCTGCAGGTTGTGAAGATGAGGCCCAGGTGTCATCTGTATCCAACAGGGAGAAAACAAGGCCTCTCAAGTCAACCTGCCAGCCCGCAAGCCCCAGATACCGGGCACACCTGGGCTTCCCAATACCCCAATCTGCCCTTTTACACTGCAAGCTGATATCTGGCCACCAAAGATAAGAAAGGAGAGATGTCACGAAGGCAGTCTCATGGTTTTCCTGGTAAGCAGTATTTGACCTCTGGTTTGGTTTACTGTTTATTTCTTGGCCACATTCACGCACTGGTCCTTGCAAGGGGCTGCGCTGCAAGACCACCCACCAAGGACAAGAGAGGGGAGGAGGACCCCTGTTCACAGGCAGCCCTGCTCCAAACTGCTCGGCACCATGAACAACGCCTCTCTCACCCCGGGGCTGAAACACAGTCCACGTGGCCAACCCGGAACCCCTCTGACTGAGAGATGCTCATGCCCTGGTCCTCAGGGGCACAAGTAGAGCCAAGTGACCTGTCCCCCTCTCCAGGCCCAGCCTGCTCTCAGGAAGCCAAACGACCCCCACTCAGAATTTCCCAAAATTGATTTTGCATCTTTCTGCCCAGGCGGTGGATAGAAAAATTTCAGTCAGACAGGAGAACGTTTAAAAGTCATGCCTCTCAGGCTTCCCTGGTGGTGCAGTGGTTGAGAGTCCGCCTGCCGATGCAGGGGACGCGGGTTCGTGCCCCAGTCCGGGAGGATCCCACGTGCCGCGGAGCGGCTGGGCCCGTGAGCCATGGCCGCCGAGCCTGCGCGTCCGGAGCCTGTGCTCCGCAACGGGAGAGGCCACAACAGCGAGAGGCCCGCGTACCGAAAAAAAAAAAAAAAATTCACGCCTCTCACAGGTATAGAGAACAAACTAGTGGTTACCAGCAGGGAGAAGGAAGGGGGGAGGGGCAACACAGGAGCAGGGGATTAAGAGGTACAAACTATTAAGTATAAAATAAGCTACAAGGATATATTGTACAACATGGGGAATATAGCCAATATTTTATAATAACTATAAATGGAGGCTAACCTTTAAAACTTGTGAATCACTGTGCTGTCCACCTGTGACATATAATATTGTACATCAGCTATACTTCAATTTTAAAAAACTGCAAAAAAAGAAAAAGAAAAAAAGTTAAAAATAAATTTAAAAAGTCATGCCCAATTGACAAGGAAGGGTTTTTTTGGCTTGTTTTTTCTTTTTTCTTTTTAATAAAAGAGTCTTTCAGCCCTTCTCTCCTGAACTATTGGCTTTATGAGTTGGGCTGGTCACCTGCACACACCTTTTTAGGGCCAGTACTTGAGGTATGAGGTTTGCAGCCCCACTGTCACTCAATAAAAGGCAGATACAGCTGAGACAAAGATGCTTTTCATGCTTGCTTCCTGAAATTTTCCGTCTGGATGACCAGGGGCTGGCGGGGAGGGCCAAATGCCTGCAGCCAGGGGCAGGATGCTGACAGGACCTTCTGGGTGGCTTTTAGCAACGTTTGGAGATTCAGTTTTCTCACCTGAAAAACTGTCTTAATGTAAGAACTAGGCAAAGCTACCCAAACACACAAAACAGATTCTCTACAAGCCTGTGTTCACCAGGCCGAGAAGACTCCCTATTAACGGTCACGACTGCAGTTTTGTATCGGATTAAAAAACGACACTGTATATTTATGAGAAAAACCTGTATCATCGGAGCAGCCGCAATGCAATGATAGTGCTTGCTTTAGGACATTCATTGGTTCCAAGGTCTAGACTTTATTTTGGGATCAAGAGGAATTTAGAAAGGGTCACTTATAGAGTTTTAAAAATCTCTGAAGTTGAGCTTTTAATTTTTTTTTTTTTTTTTGGCCTCGCCATGGGATCTCAGTTCCCCACCAGGGATCAAACCTGGGTCCTCGGCAGTGAAAGCACCGAGTCCTATTGAACTTGACCTACTATGTGCCTTACCGATAGCCTTAAATACCTACATTCCATGTAATAAATATACTTCTCTGGAGGCCTTCAGATATATACACTCTCATCTGCTCCCTCAAAAAAGAGCCCTGGGTCAATATTTCAAATACTCTTACTTGATTATATATTTCACCCCCAACCCCAGGAGCTTTCCCCTTGTTTGGGTGGGTCAGCATACTCATAAACCATTCCTCACAAGAGCTAAAAACTAAATAAAAATAAAGAAGCGCTTGGTCATTAAAATTTTTTAAATAACAACAAAATAAGGAAGTGTTCACACAAAATAACTTTTCAGAATGTCAGTGTTCTTAAAATGTGCTTCTCTTGCACCACATAGCAGAGTTCAGATTCTTTGTGGATATTCCTAAAATACCCACATGGGTCAGGACAAAATATCTTTACCTTTTGGGCAAAAGCCACCTGTTCAGATGCAATATGATCTTTAAAATAAATTAAAAATCAACAAAGAAAAAAGAAAGAGTTTTGGAGTGTAGAATTCTAGGCTCCGAGTGATTTTTGGAGGGTTCCGATTAAGTAACATTTTAGATTTCATTGCAGCAAAGGAACCACGGCACCAATACATCACAGGTCGTCTGAGTTTCAGTTTCTAAAGAAGTTTAACTCCATCAGCACAAGGAGGCGGACAATTCTAACCAGCACAGATGTGTCTGCAACGGCCAGGCACTGATCATTGGCAACTGTCAAGGGAGGCTGCCAGGCATGGGGGAAGCGAAAGAATTATCCAGGAGCTCTGAAGAGCCAGGTAGCTGGACCAGGCGGGGCCCAGGTGGATTTGCCTTCATTTGCTTATTTACAATTTAGGAAGAAAAGAGCAGGCAGACAGTGATCGACGGCCACCGTGTTTAATTATTCTCCACCATCTGGAAAGTTTCCTACTCAGAATATCAGCACGTCCATCCCCAAGTTCTGACGGAAGAGCCAGGCATGGGGAGCAGCGCTTGCTAGAAAAACGAACTTGAGACGGCAAAGAAGCATCTCCAGGGGCCACCAACCAGGCCCATCAGCGGGGCAGAGGCTGATTCCCACGGGAACCCTCAGATTCCTCTCTGGCTTGTGTCGGGCACATGAAGGGAGGGCCCTGACCCAGGCTGTCCACCTCTGCCCACGCTCAAACTGAGCAAACTAGAGCAAATACGCGAGTTTTTACAATACGCCATTCCTCTGGCATTGAGGATGTGTGATCTCTGCCGTCCCGTATCTGCACACCCCTACCCCACTGAGGGGTGAGGGATTAGGTGACAGGTCCCAGCAACGGCCTCTGTGGTGCCACCTCATGCCAGCCTTACCTTCCACCCTCTCAGGAAACTGAGGCCAGGCCGGGAGCTCTGCTCTGCGCATCCTAATTCTGAACTGCCTCTTTCCCACTCTCACGGGACATGCCTTATAACCCCGCCCTGCGCAGGCATCCCGCCTGTTTTGCCTGAGTCTACAAAGACCAGTCAAAGACCCCCTGCAGGAGGGCACCTGAGAGAACTTAATGGATGATGATTGGATTCAGGTGAATTAAATCAAGGCCATCAAGGTGAATAAAAAACACCCAGCACTCAAACATCCCTGTTTGTCAGCAAATAATATTCACAAGGGGATGTTCCAAATTGCCTTCAAAGTGGAGAAGGAAAATAACAACATAAAAGGCAAGAGTTCCCAGAAAAATGTGCTACAGATGAACAGAAAATACAAATCGAACCCCAAAGGCACACTTTGCCGCAGGAGTCCCTCCATACCCCTCAACTGAATAAATAAAGCCCAGGCAAATGCTGATATCTAGGTTACATGCTGTATTCTAAGATACTTTCTCTCTCTCACACTCACACACATACGCACACTCAGAAAAAGCTATATATGTTAGTACAAAATCTCATTTTACTAACTGAAAGTGGTATTTTAAATGACAGCTAAAAATGTGTGGTGTTTCTTCTCTGCCCCGGAGGCCAGCCTCCATCACTGCCTCTCAGCACCCCAGGAGGCTGCCTGTGACCTCACACAGGTGAAGGCAGCTCAGGAAGAAAACCACACCTCAGGGGGAGAGGCCAGACCACGTCTGAACTCACAGTGGGTCCTCAGAGGTTGACGGGAGGCTGCAGGCACCCTCATCCGACGCTCGTTGTGCAACGCCCCATCCGCACCTGCTGGTGAAGCCAGGCCTTGGAGCAAGAGCCAGGGGCGCCCCACTCTATTCCAGGGGGACACAAGAAGGAACAGGAACCGCCAGGGCCACCAGTGACCTTAAGCTTTGGCCGAGAAGCACAGATGATCTCCTTGCAAGACAAACACATAGCAAGAGGCAGGAGGGGAGGGTGTAGCACACAGGCACACACAAGGGGGCGGGGGACTCCTCCCTGCCGAGGCCTGGGAGGGGGGACAGCTCTTCAGCCACTGCTCTGTACCCACACCCTAAGGTAGGAACCAAGGCCGTGGCCTGCAGAGGGAAACCACCCTGGGTACTGTTTCGCCGCCTCCCTGACTGAGAAAGACCACAGATCTGCCATCCTAAAAAACCCAGGCCCCGCTCCAGAGTCCTCCATGACTCCCTGGTGCCTACAAAGGAATTCAGGACCCCTGCCTGGATCCCAGGACTCCACAGCTACCCCACCTCAGGTTTCTAAGCTTTGCCCCTTCAACTCCCAGACACAGGAATG
>NW_006778796.1:4652820-4657507 GCF_000442215.2 Lipotes vexillifer
GGAATGCCCTCGCCCCAAACAGCAACCCAGGCAGGAAAGGCACCACCCAAATTTGGAGCCCAGCCAGACAAATCAGTAAGGAAAAGCTCATTTGCAACACAACATCGTCATTATTAGAGGGTACCGGTACAGCAGCTCGGGAGACCAGAGGGGGGTCCCACCTGCCGTGGAGAACTTCAGCCAGGTTCTGCCCAATCTGTATCCTGAAGGGATGGACAGGCTGAAAGAAGGCAGGAAGGGGCTGCGTGCAGGCAGGCAGAGAAGCAGAAGAAACAGGACTCCCGGGAGATGGTCTGTGTGAGGAAGGTGATGAGGCGGGAGGGCTGGCAAGAACCAGGTCCTGTGAAGGGCCCTTTATGGCAGGTATAAAAACTGGACTTTAGGGCTTCCCTGGTGGCGCAGTGGTTGAGAGTCCGCCTGCCGATGCAGGGGACATGGGTTCGTGCCCCGGTCCGGGAGGAGTTTTTTATTGTTCCCAGTTTGTCATTTAGCCTTTACTGAAATTGTGAAGGCTAAAAATATTTATTTTAGGGCTTCCCTGGTGGCACAGTGGTTGGGAGTCCGCCTGCCGATGCAGGGAACGCGGGTTCGTGCCCCAATCCAGGGGGATCCTGCGTGCCGCGGGGCGGCTGGGCCCATGGGCCATGGCCGCTGAGCCTGCGCATCCGGAGCCTGTGCTCCGCAATGGGAGAGGCCACAGCAGTGAGAGGCCCGCGTACCGCAAGAAAAAACAAAAAACAAAAAAAAAAAACTGGACTTTATCTGACTTGCAGGGGGGCTTTAAGCAAGGCACAGCACGATGAGGTCTTCACTGCAGAGAGCTCGTGCCGCTCCGGGCGCAGAGGACGGGCTGGGGAAGCATGGGGGCAGGAAGCCAGTAGGAAGGAAGGATAACACAGGCCTGCGTGAAGGTGACAGCCCCACACACAGGCAGCGTGGGGTCGTTCTCCGAGGGCTCGATGGCACAGTAAATTCAGGCGGGGAGTAGCCAGGAGCAGTGCTCTCGTCTTGTTCAGGAAACGGTCGTAGAAACCTATAGCTTCAGTGAGACGTGCTTGGCGTTAGGATGGCTATTCCGAACCTTGCGCGTGGTGGGATCATCAACTGAGAGGGAACACAGCTGTGGTCCAGGGCTGGGAGGGGGAGGGGAGGGAGGGAGTGGGCTGAGGAGGACCAGTCACAGCGGCAGGAGGAAGCAGAAGGGGCCCAACAGCCAGGGGAGGAGAGAGACGGCAGGAGTCCGGGCTCCGGGGAGGACCAGTCAGCCTGGCACTGAGATGCTTGCTGCAGGTGGCAGGGGTCTTAATTTTTTTTTTTTTCTGATGGATCCAGAGCCGCTGGAACAGCGAAAGCCCAATAAATATTTGTGGAATGAAAGAGTACATGAAGAGTCTATCCGATCTGGGGATGGGAAGGTCATCAGGGACCTTGCTGAGTAAATGTTGCAGAGAAGGAGGGGGCAGAAGCTGGTGCACGGGGTGAGTGTGAAGGGGAGAGAGAAGGGGAAATGAGCCTGCGCCGCCTGTTCCAGCGGTCGGGAGGTCAGGGAGGGACGCAAGAGCTCGAACCTCCGAACCTCCGTGTGGTGAGGAGAGAGACCACTGGAGGAAAAGGGACTGGATATGCAGGAAACGGGAGAGCTGCAAGGAGTACATCTACTCAAAGGGGCTCTCTTCAGGGAATGAGCTCCAGGACCACAGGAAAGGGATGGCTGAGGGGAACACCGGCCCTGGGCAGCTCCCCCCTCAGGCCCCGCTCCCCGAGATCCCTGCCCGCTCTGAAGTTCTGACACTTGTCTAGATCCAGAGAAGAGGCTCCATCAGCACGCCTTGAATTGATGTAATTCAGAGGGGGAAACAGGAAGTCAAAGGGCTGTGGAGGACGTGGTGGGAGAGGCAAAACCAAAACTAACACCCCCTCCCCATCTGGCACTACAGGGCTGGGCACCATCTCTGTCTCGTCAATCGCTTCCTCTGACCCAGCACAGCACTGCCCCTCTCCGAGGCCATCGCTTCACCTTCAGTCATGGCCCGAGAGGGAGAGGCAGGGCCACCTGGAGGGACTCACAGGACGATGGCTGTACTGCGGGTTCCGGGGGAATCGTGAGGGTGCTGGCCACAGGAGGCCTCTGGCTTCCCATCCCTCCATCAGCCTTCACCATCTCTAGCCGGGCTGATGGGGTTCGGAATCAGAGCCCTCAGACACACAGATAAGCATCTGGCCGAGGGCCAGGGTCCACGTTCTGAGGCCTGTAGTGCCTGTCACTACTGCCACAGAGGGGGCTCCTGGGGCCTTCTCCTGGATCTGCCAATGGTCCCACTGGGGTTTCTAACGGATGTGTCCAGGAAAGCATTAGAAGTGTGCGTGTACGCACGCACACGTGTGCACGCAAAGCAGGCTGGTAAGACACTTTCACACCCCAGAAACATACCTTTGGTTAGAACTGAAGAATTAAAAATTAAAGAATTTTAAAAACTTTTTAAAATGTAAAATCAACCCGTCAATCACAGAATAGTTACTGAGTGCATGCCCTGGGCAAGGCACAATGCCACTGAAGATGAAAAAATTCTAAGACTCACTTCCTTCCCTCAAAGGCTCAGAGACCAAAATCAGAAGCGAAGCTATCAATCTAGCGCAACTGCTCAATTTCAGAGGTGACAAAACTGACCGCCCTTTATTGAACATTGACTGCAAGTCAGGCCAGGTTGAGGCATTTTATGTGATTACCTCAACAAGTCTGTAAGGAACAACATTGAATGAGTGAGATCTCATTAAATCTTGGGCCCTGTGCTAAACACCAAACAGCTTCACCTCATTTAACCTCCAGCTCTAAAAGAAACTACTACGGCTACTATCACTGCCACCAGTACTACTAATACTTATCGTGCTCCTACTATGTGCCAGGAATCACTGTAAACACTTAACAGAAATTCTCTCATGTAATCCTCCCAGAAGCCCTATTATACAGAACAATCAAAGCTCAAAAAGCTTAGGAAGCTTGCCCAAAGGCACACAGCTAATAAGCCCCAGAAGTGGGACTGGAACCCAAGATTCACCGGACTGTGACGTGTGGACTCCTAACCACGTGCACCCCTGAACAATGGGCCTGAAAACTAATGATGGAGACTTTGCCGAGTGAAGAATTATTTGTAAGACAACAAGAAAAGATGTCATGAATCAGGACATGAACAGACAAAGGACAAGTCGGGGCTCTTTTACTTTCCCAAGGCAGAGAGCACGGCTTCATTCATCTTTGCACCCCTAGGGTCCTTGGCACAAAGGAGGGTCTCAATAGATATCAGTAAGTGCTCTGGGTATGGAGATCTATGGATCTCCTCAGGAAAGACTTCTGGGGCGGGGTGAGCTGAGCCAGGAAGACTACAGATTGTGGTGGGGGGAGGGGGAGAAGAATCACGATTGTGCTGGGGAAGTGCAGGAGGCCTCCACATAGAACCAGCGGGCTTACTGCATCATGGCGGCTTTTGGGGGCCATCTACTGCATGGGCCAACTTCAGAACAGCTGAGATCCCCTTGTGTTTCAAACAACCTAGTCTAAACCGGGAAGCGGAAAGGAAATCTGGCCCTCAGACCCCTTGGAGCTTGCATGTATCCATTCATTCTAAAAGCTACCGGGCTCCAAAGTCAACTTTTTGACTACTGAGTTCATCAATGGGATGCTGTCCATTCCAGCATCGTGGGCATTTCAACATCTTGCTTCCCCAAATAGCCAAGCCCAGATGAAAAAACAACTGCTTCCTTCAATTAGGGAGGCAACACTATCACATAAAAATTCAAACTCCATTTCCAGCCACAACACTCTACAGGCTGTCCCACATTTCATAATTGACCAATTAAATTTTATCAGTTACCTGATGGTCGAGTGAGTCTGAGCTCCCCCACTTGAAACTGTCAGGGAAGTAATTTCCCGATGGATACAGATATTCAGAGACTAGTGGTAATCGGACACATGATCAGAATCCTATTTATGCTCCCCTGGAACCTCCTCTTGGTCCCAGAGGGCCGAGAGTACAAAGCACTCACTGGCCGAGAAGGAAATGGGTTTAAGTGGTACTTGAGTATTGTCTGAACTGGGGCAAAAGAGGGATGCGGGAGCATTTGACGTGCTGCCGCTTTTCAGAAGCCAGGGCAATCCTGGTCTCACCAGAGATCAGGGTAATAAGTAGCTTAAAGTAAACACCTTACATGGTTTGGCTTACTGCAATCAGGAAACATCTGCCTCAAAGGGCTGTTGTCAGTGTTTGCACTATTTCAGGAGCACCGGTCTCGCTTCGGCCCCCCCAACCCCCCCCACCCCCGTTTCTGACTGCCCGTGGGCATAAAGGAGGCAGGACTCAAACAGGAGATGGAAGAGAATGGGTAACTGCTACTGGGCTGCATGAGTCTCCATCCTGCCCCGGGGCCCAGAGCAGAGCGCGGATAACCTTTATGGAGTGCAGCAATGGGCTTCCTGGACCCCTGGCTTCGCTTGAATCCACAGGAGGTGAGAGGGCACCAGGAGGGGGTCACTGCCTGGCTCCCTCCCCACTGGGCGATGTGGCAGTGGCTAGATCCAGTACCAAAGGTCCAGCCCCCCTCCTGCAGCCACAGCTCCCGTGGCCATGACCTCTCCCTCCCCCCCTCCTTTACATCTCAACAAGCTCTGCATCCACTCCATCCATCCCACCCC
>NW_006778796.1:4657954-4662185 GCF_000442215.2 Lipotes vexillifer
CCCCCCCCGTCTCTGCAGGTTTAGGGCTATCCTCCACGACTGCAAGCCCTGGGGGTTTACCATCCCTAATCTGTCTTCCTTCATCCCGTCCCCACCCTTGTTAAGAATGCCTTCAATGACCTTCAATCACCCCATCTGTTTCCTATGCGACCCTGATGGAAGCCGATAGGCTCCTCAAATAAAAGGCTTAATACTAACACCACATGATAATCATTAACCTCATCAATACAACCGCTGGCAACAGGGCACTTCAAATCAGCAAAATGCTCTCCCATCCACACATGCTGGGAATATTACCTGGGAAACTAGTGGGAGGCAGGCACAGTCACTCTCTGAGTTTCCAATGACCGACGATGCTGACAACCAAGAGAAACCACTTTCTTTGTGCAGGAAGCTGTGGGACTGGCTTCTCACAAACTCCCATCAAGACAAGCCCCCGCTGTGGACCAGCGACCACCTGCCTGCATGTTCAGGGGCTTTTACTGAGGACACCACTGCCCTCAGGCTGCAGGAAGGAATCCCAGGCCACAGATATTCCACCGCAGAGCTTCTAGCCCTGATTTTGGAAAGTCACACTTTCCAAAGTCAGGACCCACTCTGGGGACTGACTTTACACTGACAAATGAGGTCTCAATAATCTGATCTGCCCCAGTCAGGAAGTAAAAGGCTCTCGGCTTGCATGTGCTCCAAGCACTGCACGAAAGTGGGTGGAAGGGGTGAGCCGGGGAATCCCCAGCCCAGCACCTCCTCAGACATAGGGGATTCTTTTCCCTTTTACTTTCTGGGGATAAAGTGCGCCTTGAAGGAGGGTCGGGGAGAGGGGAGGGGGAGAGGTGGAGGAGGGAAAGTCTGCAAACAAACTGGCCCTCAGCTCTGGGATGTCCTTCTACCTCTTCCTCCAGCTGAGCACCCTGGGGGCAAGCTGTCTGCCAAGCTTCCCCGTGTAAACACTCTGGCACCAGCTGGGGTTTGGAATCTGCTGAGTCTCTGCCAGCTGGCGACCTGGAGATGGGCCGGATTAAAGGAACGCGTAATGAGCGAGGTGGTGGGAGACAGGGGCTGTGTTTACCCAGAGGGCGTCTTCAGGGGTCACTGGCCAAAGGAGGCTCTGGAAGCGGAAAAATCCGAAGGGAAGAGGAAAGGGGTTCCAAGGTGCCCAAGCGCCGTGCCCCACCCAAACACGGCCCAAGACTGTTATGCTCATTCATTTTTTTCCTTCTACAAACTGGCTTCTTTGTCCCCATCTCGGTCCCCCTGGCACCCACCACATCTCCCAAGCCAGTTACACACGGCCCTTTGAAAGTTCCACAGCTGGTTGCTCCAGAAGGCTCAGCGCGATCAGCCAGCTCGACACTCGATCCTCTGCGATCCCAACGTGGGAACGTTAACACGGAAACCCAAGCCACGTGCTGACAAGCAGGCCCCGGGCCACACTGGGCCCCAGCCCGAGGCCAGGCAGGCAGGGCACAGAGAGTCCACAGTCCCAGCGGCCAGCCCATCTCCAGCCTTAAAGACAGAGGCTTCAGCCTCCCCCATGTGAAGTCCAGAAGACAAGGATTTGGAGGAGACGGGCCACTGGACGAGACCACAAGCCCACCAGACCCTCACGCCCTTCTGCTGCCCGGGGGGAGCGTGTGGGGGACAAGAAGTGACCCAAGTCCGAAGTCCTGGTGGGTACTGGTGGCCACACCTGCCAGGAGGCCACCCGCAGCCCTCCTGAAGCACCTGCAAACGTCTCACCCCAACGCAATACACACCACCAAGAAGAGGAAGCAGGGGGCCCTGCAGGACAGAAGGAAAACAGCGCAGGGAGGGGGGCTGTTCTTAGGAGCTCAGCCACAAACCAGATGTGAGCCTCAGGCTCTACCACCCCACTCACAAGGCCTTGGGGTTCTTTTTTTTTGCGATACTTAGGCCTCTCCCGTTGCGGAGCACAGGCTCCGGATGCGCAGGCTCAGCGGCCATGGCTCACGGGCCCAGCCGCTCCGCGGCATGTGGGATCTTCCCGGACCGGGGCACGAACCCGTGTCCCCTGCATTGGCAGGCGGACTCTCAGCCACTGCAGCACCAGGGAAGCCCCATCTCCTCTTTTAAAGGGTGTTCTCTGAAGTCCCTTTGCTCCCTCGGATTCCTTCACACACGGATGCTTCCAGGACAGAGATTCACCCCCCTCCCCAAGCTACAGGTTTCAAGGCTTGGCCCTTCTCCCTTAGAAATCCTGCCCCAGTGACCACCTCTATTCCAGTGACACTCAAATCTACTTTTCCTACTCAGATCTTCTGCTGGGGGACGTTCCTGCATCTTTACCTAAACATCAACTCCATTCGGCATGCCAAAAATCAAACTATGCATCTTTATTCCAAAAGCTGGTACCCAAGAGACATCCCTATGTCTGCCCATGTCCCAGGCTGCAGGCAAGGAGTCCCACCGTCCCTTACAGCCACCTGCTGGCTTTCTTCTTTATTATGTTATTAAATCCATTATTTCCAGTCACACCCTCATCTCTCACCAGCCTACAGAAGAGGCTTCTAACTGGATTCTCTCCCTTAGGACTCAACCTTCCTCCCTCTCCTCCCACCATCCTAGATAGAACAGCCACGCTATATATAATATGAACAATATAAACCCCCTTCCAAGCTCCCTTCTGCTTTCAAGATAATGTCTAACCCTTCAATCTGACAATCCTGAACCTCCTTCCCTTTCCACCCTTGATTATCACAACTCCCCAAACTCAGTACAACAGCCCCGGATGTCCTAAAAAATATTCTAGAATATTACTCCATGAAATACTCTCCAAGGTCAACAAATATGTTTGGTGCAGGTATACAAGACTCCTTACTGCTTACTACTACATTAAAGGCTCTGACAAGTCCTGCGGTAAAGAAATCTGTCTAGCCTCACATTTCCCAAGCCTACCCGGCCCCAGGAACTTTTGTAGCATTTCCTCTATTTAACTGCTTTCTTCGATTCTCTGAACACCTTCTCTTGCCCAGAACGCCAGCCCTCTGTTCCGCCTTCCATTTGTGTCTCTGCCTCGACTCCCCTTTGAGGGCCAGCTCTGGCCTCACCTCCTCTGGAAGCCTTCTGCCCACCCTGCCGTCCATGCTGCTTCCTTCCGTCACCCCGGAAGCCCGCGCTGCCAGGCCTAGTGAAGAGCCTGGACTCTGAATTCAGAGAGACTGTGTTAAATCCCAGCTCTGCCCTCGTCAACTCAGATGGAGCTGTTCGGCTTGTTCTGTGTAGACAGAGATAACAGGATCTATTAAAGAGAACTGTTACGGGGATTAGTGCAATTAGAAGGTCAGATCTAGCACAAGGCCGGGCACACCACACATTCACTAAGTAACAATTAGCCATTTTTTTTCTAATTTGTTATCAATGCTTTGTCATTTATCATTTTCCGTGTGTCTTCTCCATGGGAAACCACTGAAAGCCCCAAGGCTTCTCCCACCACCCCCTCTACATAATCAGGTTTAACAAATAATGTGTTGATAAGGCCACCACCACCAACAGCTCCCCTTCCACCAGGTAGCAGGTGAGTGCACCCCTGGGCAGGGAAGAGGACTCAGCAGCCCCGGGCTATGAGCACTGAGTGAGAGGCTGTCCAAAGAATCTTCAAGGCAGTCAAGTCCCATAACTTCCCAGAACCCCTCCCCCGAGGCGTTACCATCCTGCCCTGCCCCCCACCACCTGTCCACCTTCTGCAACCCTGGAAGGATGGGGAGGCTCTCGGGAAACCAAAGCGAGTGGCTCTCACCCAAAAAGTGGACCGGGCGACCCCTTTCCACAGGCCCACGCTGGGCAACAATGGGCTGCCGTGCGTGTTAGGGTTTAAACTTGAACTTTTCAACTGCTGTTTTTAAAAGCTTAAATTTTCACCACAGGCCTTTTCATTCATGTGACTTGTTCAGTTAATAACTGGAACTGAGAAGTTTCATTTCCACTTCTGGTCAATCCTGACTTGTGTTTTTCTTAATGGGCTTGTAGATGCTTCTCTGAATGGTTTAAAATACCCCCATTTCACCCTCTGAGCCACTCTTCAAAAGGCTTCTGAAAAGCAAACTTTTATTTATAGCAGGTGGAAATGACATCTCTAAGATCCAGGCACCAGCGTATCTTTACAGCATCCCCTGGCTGCAGACACCCTCCTCCAGCTTCACACACACACACACACACACACACACACACACACACACACACACACACACACACACACACACACACCCCCACA
>NW_006778796.1:4662195-4665696 GCF_000442215.2 Lipotes vexillifer
CACACACACACACACACACACACACACACACACACACACACACACACACACCAATTCCACCTCCAGCCTCTCTCCCCCCATTTCTCCATTCACTTTTCCTGCTCTCCAAGCAACAGGCTCTGCACCAATCGAAACTTTCCTTCTTTCCATCTACAAAATAACAGCCTTAATGTGCCTTTTCTGATTAGCAAAACGATATGTATTTCGTTGAAAAATATACATGTATGATAGATACGAGCATGGGAAAAAAATTAAAATTACTTGAAATTCTACCACACGTAGAAAACAGAACCACTGACTATATTTTGATCATTATCCTTACAGCTGTCTTTTTATAAAAATAAAACAAATCCAAACTTTTAGAGAGGACCACACTGACATGACACTCTATAACCTGCTTAAAAAAAAAAAAAACAAAAAAACCCCGCACACCTATACGTTATGGAAATCCTTCTGTGACACTGCATATAGATTTATGTCACCATTTTCAACTGATCTAACCAATCCCTTGCTGGTAGGCATTTAGGAAAAACCTCATCTTTTAAAAATGCTAACGTCTCAAAATATTTGGATATACCACTGAGTGGGGGAAAAGTCAGAATTTGGTCTGTGCATTTTTATTACAATCATGAAAAACCATAGTGTCCAGGCATAATTAAACCAACTGTGCTAAGTGGGAGAGCGTGAAGAAATCTGTTTATAAAAGTGGTATTCAAACAGCAAAGAAAGTCGTTCAACAAAAATAACTCGTAAAATGCAAACGCCTCATTATCTTAAAAAATGCTATGATAGGTCACGCCTTAATATAAAATATTTCAAGCAGCTGATCTCCACTTCATTGGACCTCACCGTTTTCTTCCCAAGGGAAAAAGGAGACAGTGGTCTGAAGCCGTATGATCTTTGAGAAGAAGGGGAAGAGGTGAGGGGTAATTCTGAGGCTTGAGCACTTGAGGGAGCCCACTGAACCACGGGCTGGGGGCTCAGAGCCCACCAAGGAGAAACCCTCAGCAAATGGACTCCTCCACTTCCACATTTCTTAGCAGTCTTGGTGGCCCAGGAAGCAGCGTTTCAGCGCAAATGGCATGTCTGGTGTGGCATGGATGCACCAGGACTATATATAACTGTAACGTGAAAGTGAGAGGCACAGAAAAGTAGCTGCCTAATGACGGCTGCAACGGTCATGGAATTAATTAATATTCACGAATAACAATCATCGATGGAGTCCTTACTTGATATCAAGCTCTGTAAAAAACACTGTATGTACAGGCACTATTAGCTCACTTGATCCTTCCAAAAACTCAATGAGGTAGGCACAATTACTTTCATTCCCATTTTACTGACCAAAAAAATGGGGTACAGTTGAGTAACTTAAATTATCTAGCGAAGTGTGGGAGCTGGTAAAGAACCAGGCAGTGTGAACGCAAAGCCTCTGCACCCCCAACCTGTACACACTTCATGGTGTTTACAAGCCCGGCACGATCTAGCAACGTGACATTGGGAATCGGGGTGCCCACCCAGACGTCGAGGGCAGCCAAGCCTCACACCTGCAGTCTGTTTTCCAGGGGCAGGAGAGCCTGGGAGCAAACCATCCTAATAAACCTACACAAGAAATCCACCACTGCCTTTCACTTCCAAGAGGTCACCATGGAAACGCACAAACCCAAATGCGCCCCAGAGCCAGTCCTCTCCGATCTATTTAGTTTAGTTTACACGTGCCCCTCGTCTGGGACTTCGGCCACATCACCATGGTCATTTTTTAGCAGTAAAGTGGAGGACTCAGGACTAATCACAGAAGTCATTCCTGGAGGCAGCAGAGCTTGCAAGCTGAAACACAGTCTATTTAACTTCAACGTGCCGGCTGGAAGGGCTAGGATACGGTATTTGGGCAAACCGTTGACTGGGGGTTTGGTAGAGCTCTGGCTTGGGCGGCAGCGCCCTTCTCCCACCCGCCCCGCCCAGGCCGCCTGGCTCTAGGGCTTGGCTCTCACACAGGCACTCTTCCCCGGGCTCTGGGGAGCAGAGGTAGCACCACCACTCCAGGGAGTGATGGGGTGAGAACCAACCAGCACGGAGCCAACAGGAAGCCAGGAGGGAGAGAGGCCTGCAGCACGAGGTGGAAACGTGGCCCCATCCCCAGGCACAGGGCCCCGCAAGGATTCAACCCGTACAGAGCCCCTCATGACTATGGCCACACTGAACGGTAACCACTGGTTTTCTTACCCCTTCCCTGCATGAGCCCGAGCACGGAGCCTGTCTCAACCATCTCCAGGTCCCAGGCACCTTCAATTAGCAGGCGCTCAATAAATATTTAGGGAATAAATTTAAGAGTTCTGGTGGTGGTTGTACAACAATGTGAATGTCCTTAACGCTACCGAACTGTACACTTGAAAACTGGTAATATAGGAGTAGGGGAAAAAAAGGTTATTATGGGGTTATATGAAATCATGAGTGTGAAACTTCCGAATATTGTAAAGCACTACAGAATTTAAAGAATCTTTCATTCAATTAAAAATAATTAAAACTTTTTAAAATGGCAAGACACTTTTATGTTGTATATATTTTACCACAATTTAAAGAAAACAATAATAGCACGTATTACAGAAAGAAACCGGTGGTGGCACGCAGACACTTCTAATACTCATTGTATGAAATCTGGCATATTGTGTGGGTTGAATAATTGGAGTTTAAGAAGCATGGGGTGGGTTTAATTAGGTAACTGTTATCAACGGTGAATCATGATTCATTGAAACAGAATGTCACAAACAGATGTCAAGTACGACACTCAGTAGGTCCTTCCTGGTGTCCTAAAGCATTAGAGAGGAGGCCCCAAATCCACCCAAGAATTTGGACTCTTCCTCACAGCCTGCCAACCGCAGACCTTAGAGGTGGCACTCTCACCTGTTACGGGAGAGAGAGAGGAAAGCTGTCCGCAAACCTCCCTCACTCCCATGGGAGGGTGGCATTCCACAGAGCAGATCTGTGGATGTTACTAAATCCTACTGGAAAGAGATGGCCAATAGGTCTGAGATGTTCTGCTTCTTTAATAAGTATATGTGGTGTATGAATCTCCAAGGAAGGGGGCCTGGAAGGAAGAGTTTCACGTACCTCTGTGACCCAGAACCTTACAGCCTCCTGTTACCACCCCAGGGGATTTCAACAGCCTGGAACTCATAACAGGAAACATCAGTGTAACAGACGTGACGTATTATTTGGAATATCGTTAAGTGCAGACCTGGCTCCCCAGTTTACTACCTGTGTGATCGCCGGCAGTTATTTGAATTCTCTCAGCCTCAGTCTTTTTCCCTTTAAAATGGAGTACGGACTCGGGCTCTGAAATCAGACAAGTGGGCTGTGAATTCTGTCTCTGGCCTCTTGACCAATGGAAGCTTGGTCAGGTTGCCTGGTCCTTCTAGACCTCAGTTCTCTCACTGTACTATGGGAGCAGTCACGGTGCCCACCCCAAGGGTGACAGTGAGGGTGAGATGACAGGATACAGGGAAA
>NW_006778796.1:4665706-4693823 GCF_000442215.2 Lipotes vexillifer
AAGAGCTCACTGCAGTGCTCGGCACAAGGTCAGCAGCACTCAACACACTTCATCCTTTGACCCTAAAAACTGTAAAGTGCTATATGAATGTCAGCATTCTATAAGGCCCAAGCCAAGTCCCACTCTTCTCTTATGAAGCTTCCCTTGCCAGAATCTAAAAGCGTTCTCACCTCCAGGCTTACGCGGTGTGGAAGACCACTATAATCACTACAAATGTATCTGGCATTTAGTCATACACCGATGTCTAGTATTATATCCTACATTGATATCTAGTGATTCAGATAGAAGAAATCTTATGTCAAGTTCCTTTTTTTCCAAAACCTAACTGGGGCGGGGGTGATTAAATGAATTTAAAAGCTACAAACGGGGCTTCCCTGGTGGCGCAGTGGTTAAGAATCCACCTGCCAATGCAGGGGATACAGGTTCGAGCCCTGGTCCGGGAAGATCCCACATGCCACGGAGCAACTCAGCCCATGCGCCACAGCTACTGAGCCCACGAGCCACAACTACTGAGCCTGCGCTCAAGAGCCCGTGAGCCACAACTACTGAAGCCCACGGGCCTAGAGCCCGTGCTCCGCAACAAGAGAAGCCACCGCAATGAGAAGCCCACGCACCGCAACGAAGAGTAGCCCCCGCTCGCCACAACTAGAGAAAGCTGTGCGCAACAACAAAGACCCAATGCAGTAAAAAATAAATAAAAATAAAATAAATTTTAAATAAAAATAAGTAAAAGCTACTTTTTTACCTACTGTAAAAAAAATTTTGTAAGGGAAAGATATAACATTGAAAGCTAAAGTCTCCCATAAACTACCTCCTAGAGACAATCAATGTTGACAGTCTGCTGTGATCTTTCCAGATCTTGCATATATAAACATAATTTTTTTATTAAAATGGACTCATGCTCTATATACTAATCTGTTTTTTTCCTCAGATATCAGTCCATGTCAATACATAAAGACTGACCTTATTCTCTCTTAAACAGCTATAGAGTATTCCAGCATATGGCTATACTATAATTTACTTAACTGGTTCAATATAAACGGATACTTAGGTTGTTTCAAATGAGTGATGACTTTAGGGCAAGATCTGTGCCCTCTATTTCGGCATCTTCATAGAGGTGGCACTGTGCACATGGTGAGAATTCAGTAAATCCTACTGTGTAAACTCCAAAAGTATTTGCCTCTGGGTTGCAGATGGTCACTGGGACGCAGTCCACCTAATAAAAATTTCAAAAGCCAGTGCTGCTGTGTGAAGCCTGGATAGTAGTGGGCAATATTTGCAGTGCTGGCCCTGAGATTTAACTCTCAGACCAAAGAGACAAATAGTTCAATATAGTTTCCATGCCGGCTGCTTTCCCATATTAAAATTATTTGATGACCCAGCAATTCCACTCCTAGGTATATACCCAAGAAGACTGAAAATATTATGTCCACACAAAAAATTGTACACAAATGTCCATGGCAGCATTATTCATGTGGTGTGATGCAAACAGCCCAAATGTCCACCAGCTGACGAATGGATAAAGGAAATGCAGCATTTGCACACAGTGGAATATTACTCGGCCGTCAAAAAGAATGAGCTCTGATACACACTACTACATGGATGAACCTTGAAAACGTTAGGCTAAGTGAAAGAAGGCAGTCACGGGCTACATGTTATATGATTCCACTTACATGAAACATCCAGAACAGGCAAATCCAAAGAGACAGAAAGTAGATTCATGGCTGGGGTAAGACCAACGGGAAGTGACTGCTAACTGCTTTGTTTGGGGGCTGATGGAAACGTAGAATTAGATAACGGTGATCGTTGCAAAACATGGTGAATATACCAAAAAAACCACTGAACTATACACTTTAAAATGCTGAATTTTATAGTATATGAATTATATCTCCATTAAATATGCAAAAAAGATTCTTTCAAAACTGGTTATCAGTAGGTGATTCTACTTTACCACTTCTTTACTGAACGAATACGACATGGAAACCACTGGAACGCCAAGTGCTGGGCCGGGTGCTGGAGACACGCGGTGAGCAAGCCCTTCTCCCGCCCTAGTGATGAGGTCCCATACAGCGGAGGTGGGGCAGTAAGAGCCGAGATGGGGGGACGCAGGGGACGGAGCGCTGAGGCAGGAGCAACTACCCCGCCCAGGGCAAAGGGGGGGCTTTCCACAAAAAGGGGGCTGTGGCCTGAGGATCGAGGACCAGCTGACCAAATGAAAAGCCAGAGTGTCCTAAGGGAAGAATTTGTATGAAGGGCCAGAGGCGAGAAACCTCACAGCGGGGCTGAAAGATAACCAATAGGGAAGGGCCTTGTTACTCAAACATGCCAAATGATGTAATTTAAAGATCCAACAAGTATTTGACTCCTGTTATGTACCAGGCATCGGGCTAGATGCTGAGAATAAAACAGGGAACCAGAACTATGCAGACACTGGCACAGCTTTTAGTATATAACGTGTATTTTCACGGCTACACGATGAATAGGCCACGGCTAACTGATTCCTTGGTTTGAACATGGTATTTTAAAAGGACAAGGACAAATTTGTCAATATCTATCAAAAATACAAATGAACTTATGCTTGGAACCAATCATGCCACTTCCGGGAAAATATGCTACAAGATATGCCTGTATAGGTACCAAATGACGTGCGTACTAAGATATTCACTGCAGCATTGTTTATAAGAGCAAAAGACTGGAAACCACACAAGTGTCCATCTAAAGGGGACTGGTTAAGTGAAGTACAGAGAATCTACACAATGGAAGACTAAGCAACCCTGGACACAAATGAGGAAATCCTCTGTGTGCTGACACGGAAAGATCTCAGTGATATTGCGCAAGCAGAAAAAGGCAAGGCACGTAAGAAAGGAGGCAGGAATACGTATACATATACCTCTATATATATGTATGTATGTGTATACACACACATATACATACATACACATATAACATACACATACATATATACATGTGTGTATGTGGAAAATCTATCATATATTTATAGCTGCTTGTCCCAGACAGTGGAGGTGGGGCAGTAAGGGCCGAGATGGGGGGGCGCAGGGGCCGGAGTGCTGAGGCAGCGGCAACTACCCTGCCCAGGGCAAAGGGGGCTTTCCAGAAAACCTAAGAAGGATATGCAAAAATTAATAAAAGTGGTTACCTGGGGGCAGGGGAAGGGAGCTGGATGGGAAAAGGTAGGGGAGGGACAATTCTCAATCTACTCTTCTTACCTGTTTTTGATTTTTGAACAATGTGACCGTATTGCCAAATATCACCTATTCAAAAACATTCTTTTTTTAAGCTTTAAAAGGCCAGGATTCTAGGTTCTCCATCTGTACGCACACGCTAAAATAGCCAGCATTCCTAGTGAGCTCAGGAGCAGCTGAGAACCCAGAGAAGAAAGTGTGGATGGAGAGGCTGCAA
The DNA here is from genome assembly GCF_000442215.2 of Lipotes vexillifer. Taxonomy (NCBI): domain Eukaryota; kingdom Metazoa; phylum Chordata; class Mammalia; order Artiodactyla; family Lipotidae; genus Lipotes; species Lipotes vexillifer. The sequence goes on from NW_006778796.1 coordinate 4,669,127, forward strand.
ACGACCGCCAGCAACAGCAGAAAGGCAGCTCAAGACGCACTCCCCTGTGTGTGCGCTGGCCCAGCCTTGATCGTTTCACGCCGGCTACATGTCAGGCACAGAGGGATGGGGGACACCGAGAAAATGTGAAGCAACCCTTCCTTCCGGGGGGCACTCACAGCAAGTGCAAGGAGCCAGCCTTGTCCCTTCTGCCTGTGACTCTCCTGGTACAACTCTGATGGAGTCACTCCCGTGCTCAGGAATCTGCAGTGGCTCCCTATTACCTAAGCCGGGGAGCAAATCCAAACTTTGGGCCTCCGCGGCCCTGCCTGCCAGTCCAGACGCATCTTCCATAACTTCCTTCCTGAAGCACCTCCCCAGCTTTGGCAACACAGAGCCACTTTCCACCCCCTTACCTCTCTGGCCTTTACACAGGTCCCTCCTCTGCCTGTGGGGAACACCCTCTCCCCGGCCCATCTGCCCGGCCAGCATCCCTCAGGCCTCCAGGCCCAACACAAACTTCTCCTGTCTACAGTGAACTGTCCCCAACCCTCCGGGGGCTTCTGCGCCCTCCTCTGACTCACATTGTACCCGTGCACACGAGAGCACCGACGACACCGCCCCCTCCCAGAGGACTCCAGGCTCTGTGACGGCAGCATCTTTGCCTCATCATCTGTGACCCTGGCCCCAAGAACAGTGCGTGGCAGAGAGCAAATGCTCAGTGCGAGTCGGGCTCAATGAATAAACGAGAGAAATACAGAGGCAGGTGGCAAGGAGGTGTGAACTCTGTTAGGGGCCAGGGAGAGCGTTCTGAGCAGGTGGTGCCAGTGCGATACAGGAGGTAGGCATCAAGGGAGAAGTGCGAGTCAGTGCAATGAAAGGGGGAGAGGGAAGATGGGGGAAGGGTGCATAAACAAACGCGAGGCATGAAAGAAAAGTGTTCAGGAACCACTAGATGGTTTGTGACGAGGGGTCAGGGCAGGGGCAGGCCGAACGTGGAGGACAAAGGCTGGTCAGACTTCAGGGGAGCCTTGAATGCCATGCCGAGCGGCCCAGACTTCGGGTGGGCACCACCAAAGGGCTGTAAGGGAGGGAGACCCAGGACCAGCTCTGCGTCTGAGGACCTCAGCGGAAGCTCCGTGGAGGAGGGGCCAGAGGGGAGGCCAGACAACAGGCTGAGGACCAAGGTAGGACTCACTGTCACTGTTCAGGTGAGAGAGGCCCAGGGTCTGAGCCAAGGTCGAAGAGCAGTGCTCGAGCGGGTACACAGAAGGTCAAGCTGGTGGGACTTAGTGACCAGACGCGGGGGCGAGGCAAAGGGAGCAGTGACCACGGGGTCTGCTCTGACACATGCACTTGCTTTAAAGCATTTCCCCCCTCTGCACACCATGTAAACTACAGGCACTGGGGGTCAGGGGGATTCAATAAAATCGTGGGTGATCACCCACAGGCCTCCGGAGGAAGGCTCCCAGGGTTCCTCCGGGGGCGAGAAATCAGACAAGGGGCAAATCTCCTCCTCCTGTTTCCAGGGGTGTGGCACCAGCTCAGCGACGGAAGGCACGTGGCAGGTCAGCCAGCCCTCGCCTTGTCCAGCACACATCAAAGAATGACGACGGACACGCGTCAGCACCACCTGGCAGAGCGCAGGCGGCCCCTCACGTACAGTGAGGGCAGCAACTCTGTGAACGAAGCTGCACACAGGCCAAGCCTCCCTCCTCTGTCCCCAGTCAACCCCCTGCAGCCCCATTCCCGCCCAACCCTAGGAAACCTCCCCAGAGGAGCTCCCCCACCCTTCACCTCCTCTGACACTGAAACAAACCCGGCTTCCTCTGGTCAGGCCGCCATACTTGAGCGTAAGCCTCTTCACGGCTTATGCAGCCGAAAGAAAAAAGCCGGGGGCGGGGCGGGGGGGAGATGTTCCACCTGGCTGAGGCCCAACTTCTTAAAAAATCAGAAATCACATTAGATGCAAAACATACTGTTTGAATAAGTCTGAAGGACACTTTGGTGATAAAGTCACGCGAAGCCGACACCACACAGTGGCACAGAGACACCGGAGTTCAAGGACAGCCCCGCACCGGGCAGCCTCGGGGTAGAGCGGCTCCCAGGCGGAGCCCTCCTCCCTCCCTGGCCCCTCCGCCCCGCCCTAGTCTGACCCTCACAACTGCCAGGTCGCACAGCGTGCCTGCCACACCGAGTGGACACCAGGGAGTTCAGGTGTGTGGGTCCCGGGGCATACTTCTCAGTTGGGGTGGAGACTGAAATTGTGTTGGGGGTTTGGGGGAGTTCTCCTGGGGGTCAGTGCCACAGCCTCCTGACCAGACTCACCTCCAATCTCACCTCCACGTATCTCCGGAACAGGGGACACAGCCTCACATCACTGTACTCCTGAAGCTCTTCAAAGACCCCCACTGCCTCCGGGAGAAAGTCTCAAGCTGTTGGCCACCACCGTCCCCCTGCCCCAGCCACTGCTCCCATCTTAACGTATTCTTTCTTCTTTAACCTTGGACCAGATACCCAAGCTTCCTGTAACTGTACGTAAAGTGAGTGCAGGTGGCTGTCAGCAAGGGCCTGAGTGACTCGCCCGGTGTGGAGGTCACAGAACAGGGCACAGGGCTGACCTCTCCATGCATCCCGTTCCCAGCTGCATTCCAAATGCTGAGGGAGCCCCACACGGTCGAGGAATCGCTCCAACACCTCCCGAGTGTAACAGGAACGATGGGGAACACGCGCTGGGCTCTCACCCTGCAACAGGCCGTCTTCTGAGCGCTGTGTCTGTATTAACATTTCGTATTTTGTGTTGACGTTTCTAATCCTCCCAACGACTCTCAGACATATTATTATCCCCATTTTACTGATGAGGAAACTGGGGCACGGAGAGATTAAATAATTTACCAAGATGACACTGCTACGACATGGAAAACCAGAATTCAGACCCAGGCCATGTGGCTCCAGGCCCACGACCTCAGCCCTATAATCCATGCCTCTAACAGTCCCTAACAGAACCACTCCACAAGGACCCCTCATTACTTATTACTAGACAAACAAAAACCAAACTCTCAGGAAGCTACGTGGAGACCAGTGCTGTCCAACAGTACTTTCTGTGACGATCAAAATGTTCCATCTCAGCGCTACTGGGGGCTTGAAATGTGGCCGGTGTGACTGAGGAACTGAATCTTTCGTTTCATTTCATCTTGATAAGCTTATGTTTAAATAGCCAGGTGTGGGCTTCCCTGGTGGCGCAGTGGTTAAGAATCTGCCTGGCAATGTAGGGGACAGGGGCTCGAGCCCTGGTCCGGGAAGATCCCACATGCCACGGAGCAACTAAGCCCCTGCACCGCAACTCCTGGGCCTGCGCTCTAGGGCCCACGAGCCACAACTACTGAAGCCCACGTGCCTAGAGCCCGTGCTCCGCAACAAGAGAAGCCACCGCAACGAGAAGCCCGCGTACCGCAACGAAGAGTAGCCCCCGCTCCCTTGCCGCAACGAAGACCCAACGCAGCCAAAAATTAATTAATTAATTAATCTAAATAAATAGCCAAGTGTGGCTTGTGGCTGCCTATTGGATGGCACAGGTGAGGCCTACATTTGGTGAGTCCAAAACTGTGACATTTCAAACATTAACCATAGCAGATAATTCCTACTTGAAACTAGGCTTCAGGAGGATGTCACTAAGTGCTGATGGATCTCCTCACAACATCTCTCCCCCTCCCGTACTGGTGTTAATTCCCTCTCATAATTTGAGGCAGAAAGCATGCCCGTGGGCAGAGGAGCTGCAGGCCTTGCAGATGGAGTGGGAGTGTTATCAGCTGGCTGGGCAACGCCTTAAGCACGCTGCTGTAGGTGTGGGGTTGGGGGGCGTTTCACCCTCTAGGCTCACCCTCCTGAGCCGAAATAAACCGGCCCCTAGGGGTGCAAGGGGTGGCGGGAACGAGCGGGTCCCTGAACGTGCACACACGCTCCAGCCAGGGCCCGGGACCACCCTGAGCACCGGCGCGACGAACGCTGAGTGGGCAGGGCAGGCGCTGGCTGTGCTGCCCAGGACAGAGACCTCTTCTAGCTCTTCCCGGGTCCCCTGTCAGCCTGGGAGGGGCCACACGGCTTCTGACTCCAAAGTCGCAGGCAGAGCCCACCCCCTCTCCCATCCCAGGTGATTTCTTTGTAACATATGGGTTTTCTCCTCCCTCACCACTGGTTCCACTAAAGCTCCATGACATGTCAAACCCAAATTCAGGCTAGATTTCAACTCAAATAAGAAATGAAACCAAAAGCAGAAGTTGAGACCACTACCTCAACTTCAGAAGGTAGTGGAGGGCAATGTTTTTCTCATTAACCCTGAATCGTGTGGCTGTGGGGAAGGTGCTCCTTCAACTGAAGCGTTACCCGTATGTCCCAGCCCTGTTCTGCATCAGCATCTTAGGAAGGCATGACTGAGCCGCAGGGCAACTGACACCCCCAGGAAGCCGCGGGGCCCAGACTGGAGAAGGGGCCGCACAGCTACTTAGGGGCAGAGGCCCTGGGGCCCAGTCCTCACCCCTCGACCGCACAGCTCCCTGCCTGGGCTCTGCCGCGGGGACCCTGGAAGAGGAGCTCGTGCCCGCACATCACGCCAAACCAGAGACCAAACTGCAATTACAGAAAAGAAAAAAGCAGCGATCCCTCATTCCTTTCCACCTCCACCCCCTCTTCCAAACAGCAGTCACGAAATCCATACAAACAAGTTATTCCCTGCCCATCGAGGTCAAAAGCTGATCCAGTACAAAGTCGGAGAGCAAACCAAACACTCTAAACTCCAGAAGTGCTGGGTCTGAAAAACCCCATCCCGTCCCAAGTGCCGAGGGAAAAGTTCCTTGGAGAGGAACTTTCCTTCTCTGCAGGAAACAGGGCATCGTGAAGGGACGCCGCAACTCCTGCAGGACTCGGGGAATCCCAGAGCGAAGGCCTGCCTATCCTGGGATCGCTCCTCCAGGTCAGGAGCCCCCAGACTGCCCTTAACCTTCAGGAAAGGAGCTGATAATACATCCCCGGTCACCTCTCACCCCAAAGCCACGTTCTCACTGACTCTCAGTGCTATCTTTTCGAAGATGCCAGCACTGTGCTTGGGCATATGCACAACAGACCAGAAACACTTGTTAACTAACCAGTGAGGTCGCGGGCTTTCCTCAAAGCAAGGGGGCAGAGGTTAACAGAGCAGGGATGGGCATGTCGCTATACATTACGTCCCCACGCTTTGCCCGCAGGTAGGCACATCCTTTTCCCTCCCCAGAGCCACGGAAGTCTTCATCATTAAAAAGTCTCTTTTTAAAATTCTCCGTGAAAACAGAGAGTATCTGCACCTTTATGATAAAGACAAAAGAACACACTGATTAAACGAATGATACTCTGTCCTTAAAACTTAAGGAGCTTTATTAAGAAACCCTCTTCAAAGGCAGGACAACCGAGGCTCTGAGGATGATGTCCTTTCTCACCTCAGGTGCGACTCTCACCCCCACTAACCCAAAAGGCACATCACAGATCCCGCTGGGGTTTGATGTTGAAAATCTTAAGAAACCCTACAGAAGAGTTCTCTGAACCTCAAGCAAGGTTCCAATCAATGAAGGCCTCCGAGTGCCAGAAATCACACCTTGCACACACATACACACTCACTGCCTTTGGTCAGTTCACTCATCCGTAAGGCTGTGACATACGAGATGCCCAGGAGTCACCGCCATGCTTGTCTTCTGCCTGCTGACCACTCAGGGTATTGGGTCTCTATTCAATAAACTCCCCCCTCCACCAATGGCAATGGCTTGAGGGTGAGGCCCAATGTTCTGTAAGTTGCACCTGCCACTTTCATCAAGTTCAAGACCTCACTTCTGTCCACAAACAGTCTATCAGCTTTAAGCTACCACATCGTGACCTCCTTGAAGACAGGGACCCCACCTTGTTTGTCTGCATTCTCAGAGCTCCACACAGGCACACGGCAGGCACCCAGTCAACAAACAGCTGCCGACTAAATGAACGCCGCACGTTTAGGAAGGATCTGTCAATTTCGAGGCTTCTGCACACACAATGGCATTCAAAGGCAGCATCGGGAAAGCCAGTGAGCAGATGTGTAAAAATGCACTGGGCTTGAGTCAGATGATGTGGGTTCAAGCCCCAAGTTTACCAGAAATTCACTCTGCTGTCCTGGGCAAATCACCCAACCTCTGGGGTCTTATCTTCCTCTTCTGTAAACATAGTAGATGATGTCTAGGTTTCCCTTTAGCCCTTAGACTTGTAAAACGTGAAGAAAAGATGTGCCCTTGAGCTACGGCCATGATATTCACTTGATGATACGGGCAATGAAGATACAGCAGCCAGAAGCAGCAACTCTCACGCAGATGTGGGCTAACAGCAGACAGTAACTTTAACAGGAGGTAAAGCCTCTGCCCACTCGCCCACGGTCACACGTGATACACACATTTTGGGTCACTCTCTGGAGTCTTTCAGGGAGTCACTGCAAATGGCAAAGACTCTTCCAGACAGAAAAGCCTCCAAGTGGAACAATGACCCGCATACATTACTTCCAGGTAATAAACAGATTCCACTCAGAGAACAATAAAGCGGCCTGTGGCTACATTCTGTAGACGCCCCATTGGTGGAAGCATCGGGGCTGAGCTCTAAATGTGAGCCAGACGTGGCTGACTTCTTTTGGCTCCAACTCTAACGAGGAGCGGATGGTCCTTGGCCAAGTCTCTCCTCTAGAAGCCAGGCTCTGGATGGGTATGACAACCCCCATAAACCATCCAGATTACAGGGTGAGGCTAGTAAAGCATTTCACAGAGGGAAAATGCTGCCAACCCCTCGAGACAGATGAGGGGAGCTGTCAAGAGGCAACGTGGCTCGGGCAGAGAGCCACAGAGCAGCAGCTCACCTAACCCTGCGTGCCCCCAGATTCCCTCCAGGGGCCTCCCAGTCCCCCACTCACAATCGGGCTCCGTTCCTTCACACAAGAAAGCTGTGTGAACCTACACTGTCCAGGAGACCTGCTTGCAGAGCTCTTCAAACTGCAAAGTCAACTCCCAATGTTAACCAGTGGTGACTAAGCTGGGCTGGGTTTCCTTCCACTGGGGACACTTGAGACACTGAGGTAAGTCAAGGCAAAGCAACAGGCTGTGTGAGAGACAAAGGTCTGCTCGGGAAATGAGACGGGCTGTGTCAGGAGCCGTGGTGGTAGCTTTACTGTTTTCTTTTCCCTTTTTTTGCCCCCTTTTCTTTAACCATTAGGTACCAATGGACACCAGATACACAGTGCTGGATGAAAAGGTTAAGAGATCGTATCAGTAAAGTTTCCCACCAAAGCTTGCTAATAGCACTCTGGCTGATTAGAAAGCACTTCTGTAGTTTGGGAACTCTAATCCGCTCTTATCAACCCTCCAGCTTAGGCATTTATCAGGGTGGGAACGGGAGATGTATCAGCTCTGCCACAGACTGATTTCTGGGGCCCCTGCCCACGAAGAAGCAGATCAGAAAGGAGCTCATGCCTGCCAGAGTGAAGTTTTCTCCATAGCAACACATGCGACTCTGCAAACAGGCAGGACTAGACCAGGCCGGACAGTGCCCCCAGGAAGCAGCGGCCGAGGGTGCAGACAACAGAGGGAGCAAGAGGAAAGTGGCACCGATGGAGCTGGCGGGGCAGCTGACAGCGGCAGCTCTGAGACCCTCCAGCAACCTCAGCCCACCTTCCAATAAGATGGATGGCAGAGGGACAACAGATGTTCTCTGTGGAGCAGGGGAAAGAGGCACCCAGGGCAGAGTGATTGCCTGCTTTGGAGCAGACAGCTGGCACTGTAGAACTTGGGGGAAAGGTCTCATGGAAAAAACAGGTCCTATCTAAACTGAAATTCAAGCCAGTCTGATGGCGGAACGTGTTCTCACACATCCAGCAATGACGCCAATAACGGGGGCCACCAGCGTGGCTGCTGAGACCATCAATTAAGCGCCCGTGTGCCAGGCCCAGTGCGGGACATTTGTACCTTCATCCTGCTGTGAGGGTTAAAAATTCACTCACTGGGCTTCCCTGGTGGCGCAGTGGTTGGGAGTCCACCTGCCGATGCAGGGGACACGGGTTCGTGCCCCGGTCCGGGAAGATCCCACATGCCGTGGAGCGGCTGGGCCCGTGAGCCATGGCCGCTGAGCCTGTGCGTCTGGAGCTTGTGCTCCGCACCGGGAGAGGCCACAATAGTGAGAGGCCCGCGGACCGCAAAAAAAAAAAAAAACTCACTCACTGATAAACACCACCTTTCTGGATGTCACATTTATGCCAAAAGAAGAAACAGGGATCACCGAGGTGCCCTTACATCCCACAGGACAGGGTTACTTACACTTGAGGCTGGACCAGGAGGTACAGTAGCTCCAAATCTCTGCTCTTTTGTTCAGATCACTGAAATGCGGGTAAAAATCCAACCACAGAACAAGGGCACCTAAGAGACTAAGTGGCCCTTCTCAGCTTCCCCTGACTCATTTCTCTAGAACGCCACTGATGAGCCGCGTCAGAGGCTGGAGAGGAAGATGCGTAAGCCAGGAACCTAACAGCTGGCAGAAGAACATCTTCAAAAGCGATTAGGAATTAAAGTAAAAGCGACATCTGCCCTCAGATGTACATCTGTGCCATATGCATGGCTCTTTGTACTAACAGAATGTAAGCAAAGCTGTCTTACAGCACTAATGCTAAGGGGCAGGACCAGCAGCCTCCCTTCAGGTTGTGATGTCTGCAGGGATGCCTGGGAGGATGTGCACTGGAGCCACGGAACCTGTGTTCTGCCAGGTCGTGACACAACAGGCTCCCACCATACACGCTGCAAACACATCACCCCGACAAGCTGACCGTGGTGTCAGCAACCGGGAAGAAGGCAGTTCCTGGAGAAAAGGTGGCTCCACCACATCTGCCTCCAAAACAATTAAAAAGCAAAAACCAGCCACTACCCCCAAAGTTCTCTGGGTCCTAAATTCTTAAAGTCATCACAGACCAAACAGAAACCCAACCTCCAAATGACGGGCCCAGAATTTCAGAACCATTTCCGTGCTGCAGAGCCAGCAGCGCCTGCAAATGAGCTTTGCAACAAACAGAAAAAGTCTGTCTCGAAATGACATTTTGTAGGTAATGTACAAGTGGCTTCCTCTCTGCTGGATGTGCCCCCTTGCTCTCATTCTGTTCTCGCTAATGAGCGCCTTTTCCTCTCTCTTCCCCCTGCCTGTTTCAGTTTGAAACGTGGCACTGTGGCACCAAAGGAACAGGACATTGGAAAGGGAAAGGAGAGGGGAGGCGGCTTTCAAATCTGACACACACCCCACTGGCTGCCCACACCCTGAAGGCCGCTCCGGCCGGGCTCCACCTCAGACAGGCCTGAAGGACCAAAGTGTGGAGTAGAAATCCCCCTTGCACCACCTCTCCCCAGCAGAGTCAAGAAAAAGAAAGCTGGAAGGGAAGGAGGGGGGAAAATAAAGCTCCACATTCCTGACATTTTTTAGCCAAGTGCTGTGGCTGCACAGAACAGCTCTATTCCAAACAGCCCGCAGGATGGAAAGAAAATCTGGGCTCAGGGGGAAGAGCCTGCCCCTGGCCTCGGAAATGGGAGAAGGAACCTCAGGAGGGTTCAAAACTGAACCAAACGGAGGTGGGAGGGCAACCCTTTCATGTGTGTTCCCCAAAGGAAGTGATCCCAAGGGAAGGAACTTGGAGTCATCATCTCCCAGGCGACAGAGCTAAAGTCCTGGGGTTCCTGCGAGGGAACGAAATCCCCTCTGAACGCTGGTAAGCTGACCAGTGAGTTGGGGAAGGGGCGAGGCAGGGAAGAAGTGGAGACCAGTTAAGATGCAAGGGCCAGGCTGTGGCTGGCGGGGGTCGGGGGAGAGGGCCCCAGCTCATTGGCAGAGGCTGGGCAGGGGACCCCAGAGGGAGAAGCAGCCAGGAGACGAGCTCTTTGTGGGAAGAATTATAAATGAGTTTTCCTGATTCAGCTTCTGAATGAAGGCATCCTAGCCCTGCCCAAGTTAGAAACCCAAAAGCCTGCAGTCCTCTCTCCCTGCCTTCCCCTCCCCTTTCCATCTCCTTCCGTCCTCACTCCTAAGAAAAAGCGAGTTGTGTTAAGTGCTGGCCTACCCCCCACCATCTCCATCCCTACATACACACACATATACACACCACCCCTCCAGGGAAGAACCCAGATGACCCTGAGTGATAGCTAGTAAGTCCCTTGCTGGTTTACCTCCATTGTGAGGATGCCCACACGTGTTTCTCTGAGGTCCTGCTCTCATCTGGTAGGGAGAGCAGAGTTCCAGAAATCTGAGTCCCCCGCCCAGATACCTGTCTCTGTGGAGAGTCAGTTGGTAGGTACAGACAATGAAGACCTACTGTGTGCCTAGTGCAGCAGAACACACGTGATTCATAAGGGAGGTCTGGGCATGGCCCTCCTCCTCCCAGACCAGCCTGCACCGACCCACAACGTACCTCCAGTGCACCTTCCTGAGGAGACAACCTGTCCTGTACATACAGATGCTGTGGGGCTAAGGTTCTACCAGAAGAGGGTGGTGGGACAGGGAGCCATGAGGCAGGCATTTCAGCCCTGGCCCCTTCCACACTCCCCAGTCCAAACCCAAGAGGGGGAGGAGGGCAGGGCAGTTTTTTCGGGTTTTTTTCCCACCCCGGGCCTTCCTCTTGTCATGTACTGGGATTAAGGGCTCCTAGCACTTTCCACCTCCCATGGATGGCCAGGTTTAACCAACAGAACTTTCCACCAGACCAGAGGCAGCAAGGGAAGGAGGTACTGAGCTCAAATACTCGGCAGCTCTTTTTGAGCAAAGGTAAAAAAAAGCAGGTAGAGCCACCATCCTTAATGAAGAGAGACTCACCAGGTCTATGCAAGAGACGTCGCTGGCTATGAGGGCTACAGCTGTCACGTGTGTCTTTCTAACCACACCCTCCAAGTCTGGTGACAAGGCACTGGGAGGCCTCTTAGAATGGAGGACAGCAAGGAGACACTGAGAGCACTGGCTGGACCAAACAAATTTTCTCCTATCCCACTAAGCTATTATGATCAACAATAACAGGGTTTCAGGAGCAAACGACCTGCTTTCACATTGGTAGAACCTGTTATGGCCTTTGCTGCTCACATGATCTCAGTTAAACCTCACAATAACCCTGTGAGGAAGACAGGTTTTACTCATCTGTAATGATGGAGAAACTGAGGCTGCATCTGTTTTTTATTTCGTCAGATTAGTGACAGAGCAGGGACCGTGATACGGGGACCACCCTGGCTTGAGAAAGCCCTCGCCGCCGATACATCACGAGAGCTGTCGGGGTGGGTGAAAGGAGTAAAGGAGGCCTGCAGACCCTGAAGCCCCGCCAAGGACACATGCAGACATCCAACGCTGACTCGGCCACCACAAGAATGTCCCCAGCTTGAGGGCAGCTTCACTGACCAAGCAGGGCCCTCGTCATCCTTAGAGAGGAGATAGGGAACCCAGAGACAGAGGGACACAGAAGAGGTAATTAGCCACGCCAGGAATCTTCCATCTTCAAGGCAATTTACAGAGTTACAGCTTCCTAACCCATTCCTGAGAATGCAGATAAGCTGCCGACGAAGTGTCACTCACGTATCTGACCCTTGAGACAAGACAGACCACAGCAAGTCCTATACTCAGCGTTTGCCAGTTCTCCCCACTTGTGAATATCACATTTATATGGCTGTCGGGAGTAGGGAATCCTTCCCATCAGCCCCCTTGGATTCTGACCCCATTCGGGCTTACTAAAGCTCCCTGCTCTATGAGGCCTGCCCCAGCTGTCCTGAGCAGGACCCCGTCGTCACCCCCTACCCGAATAGCTTTGAGAGAATCACCTTTCCCCTAAAAGCAGAGGGTATCCCTGGCCCGCGCCTTGCTCCTGTCACAGGAGAAGCTCTGGGTCCACCACAAATGGATCTGAAGGAACAGTTCACAGAGTGAAACAGGGTTTATGAAAACTGGCCTTTTGGGCAAGAGCAAAAAAAAAGGGGGGGGGGGGGGGGGGCGGGAGGACGGGAGATGGAAGGCAAAATTTAAGAAAATAATTCCGTTCTTTTGGGAAAGAGAAAAAAAAAGGGGGGGGGGGGAGGGTGGCGGGAGGACGGCAGAAGTGCACTGCTGGGATGGGGCCAGGGCCACACGTGAACACCCCGAGTCTGGCCCAGAGCGGAGGATGCAAAAGACCCCGAAAATCAAGTGGGAGGAGGAAAAGGGCCGGGGTCCCTCCCACTGGAAAAGCCCAGAGGAGCTAGCAGCCACGGCTTGGGAAGGGGAGTTGTGCAATGACTGCGGGTCTGGGAGTCTCCGGGCTTGGCTCCCGGACACCAGAAAGGAACCCGCGCTGGGCGGGCCGGGTGGCAGCTCTGCGGTTGGTTCGAGGCCAGGCTGAGGATTCGGGGCTGCAGGGAGAGCTGCAGGGTACGGTAGGTGCCCAAAAGGGCGGCAGGGCAGGCGGGCACGGCGCGGAGCTGGCGGCGGTGTCTGGGCTGACTAGGAGGCCGAGGGGCGCACAGTGCACAAAGCCGGGGGTGCGGGGGGCCGACACGGCGGCCGGGCGCCCGGGCGCAGACGCGGACCCCGGAGACCCGCAGGGGGACGCCGGCGGCGCGCGCGAGGGACGCTCCCCGCCCCGCTGTCGCTCACCTCGAACATAAGCCCGATGAGGACGCAGAGCACCAGGCAGAAGCCGATGTCCGCATGGTTGTGGATGACGAACTCCTGGCTGAAGAGCGGGTAACTTTTCGTCCTCCGGCGGAAAGCCATGGCAGCGGGCGCGCACGGCCGGCGGGGCCCGCACCCGGCGCTCACCAGCCGCCGCGCAAACTTCTCGAGCCCAGGCCCACTCCGCCCGCCGGCCCGCCACCCTCTCGCCCTCCCGCCGCCGGCCCAGCGCCCAACAACTTCTGGGGCCCGCCCCCTTCCTCCGCCCGCCCCCGCCCCCGCCGTCCGGAACCGCCCCCGGCGCAGCCCCCTCGCCGCCCGCGGCCCGGACTCGGTGCGCCTGGCTCGTTCGGGCCCCGCCCCCCGCGCGCTTAACCCTTTCGCCGCCGGGGACTCGAGGGGGCGGAGCCGGGGCCGGGGCGGGGCCGGAGGGCGGTGCGCCAGGCTGGGCTCCCCTTGCCCGGCGCTCGCGCTCCGCCGCGTTCTCCCGGCCGGGAGCCGGCAGAGGGGCGCAAGGACGCACGGCCCTACCCGGACAGGAAGTGGGTCCGTGTTTCCCACTCCTCGGCGGCCGCTCCTTCCTCCGCGGGAAGGGAAGGGCCGCGGAGGCCGCGGGCTGGCCGCGGGGTGGGCAGCTCGGCTCGGTGCTTCTGGAGGTGCGGGCTGTGGCCCTGGGGGGCTGAGAGCAGCTCAGGTTCGGTGTCGGCCGGCATCCTCGTTGGCCACAGCGGCCTGCATGGATGATAATGAATGGACTGTTAACCAAGTATTCATTGAGAGCTAGAGAGGGTTAGGCACGGTTCAGATTGCTAGGAATATGCAGCAAAGACCCTGCCCTCGGGGAGCTTGCTTTCCAGTGGGCGGGAATGGATGGCTTGGTGTAGTTGTGCTCTCTTAACTTTTGAGAACTTTGTGCTACTATAAATTTGTTTTACACGTTTTACCCAAAGTCTACCTTCGATATTAATTGATCCGAAAAAGTGGAAGAATAAATACTGAAGAAGAAAAGAACTTTCTCATTGAAAGTTTCTGTTTAATATTAAGTTTTAAAAGTACTCGTAGAGGGCTTCCCTGGTGGTGCAGTGGTTGAGAATCCGCCTGCCAATTCAGGGGACGCAGGTTCAAGCCCTGGTCCTGGAAGATCCCGCGGAACAGCTGGGCCTCGGCCCGTGCGCCACGGCTGCTGAGCCTGCACTTTGGAGCTCCCGAGCCATAACTACTGAAGCCCGGGAGCCTGTAGCCTGACCTCTGCAACAAGAGAAGGCATCGCAATGAGGGGCCCGAGTGCCCGAACGAAGAGTGGCTCCCATTCTCTGCAGCTGGAGAAAGCCCGTGCACAGCGACGAAGATCCAATGTTGCCTAAAATAAATAAATTAAAATAAAATAAAACTGCTCATGGAGGACAAAAGGTATTTTTCATAAATTAAATTGGCAAATATTGGATTTAGTCCTACCAGTAATGAAGGAGTCAACTAATCACTTTCCAGAGGTACAAAATGAGAAAAGAACTATTTAATTCCTAGTCCTTTTTTTATTAGGTCGACAGCTATTTCACTTCTAAGTAAATACAATTTCTTAGAAATGGCACGGTGTATGAAATGTGATTGAGTCTGGACTTATCTGGAGTTCCGAGATAAATTTTCCATCTTAAGTTTCTTGACTCCAGTATTTAGTCTTTGGTCTTTAATTCCTTTATCTGACATAAGGAAATGAGAAAGTAATGCCTATATCGGACTAAAGCTAATTTAACTTCAAGACTGACCTTTCTTAAAGTTGGACCTTAATCTCATGAGGAATAGAAAGATCCAGAACTCTGGAACATCTCAATTTTCCATCTGTGAAAAGGTGTTCAAATCTTCAAACTGCAGCCATATCTATTAGGTTGAACCCTATGAAACTGACTTCTTTATGGGTCAAAACCAGAATACCAGCATTTCAGATGGTTCAACCTAATAGTTCCCTTGTGTTTCCACATGACCATTTGTAGAGGTTGTGGTGGTGGGAATTTCTTGCAAAGGTGGGATGTTGCTATCCCCTTAACATTAAGAGTTTAGTTGGAAAGTCCTGGGACATAGTTAGGTACTAGAACCTCCACATTTATAAATGAGAAACACGAAATAAAGGGGATGACTTAGGGCTCATACTGATGACCACCAACTCCAGACCCTTCCAAATATAACTGAACAACTAGACACGGGGTTCTTAGCTGTATGATTTAGTATTTCATTACCTTGAAACCCCAAGGAGAAAGTCCTAGATGCCTACTTCAGCCATCACAACCATCTCTTAAGTCCTAGTTTCAAGACCTTCAACCCCAAATGGATCTCTTCCCAACCTCTCTCATGCAATCGGTCATGGAGTCCCATGAATTCTTACCTCAGAATCTCTTCCACCAACTCTCACCTCCACCACTCTTCACGGGGCCCACACAAATTACCCATGGTTACACTGCCTCCAGTATCTCCCCCCTTCAACACATCTTTCCATTAGAAACATCTACTGAGCACCTACTAAGTGCCAGATGCTGTGCTAGTTACTGAAGACAAAGATAGGACAACCCCTGTTGGTGGTTTTAAAATATGTCCTCAAGTTCTTTGATATTCCAACCTTCAAGAGATAGCAATTAATCCCCCTCTTCCCCTTGAGTGTGGGCTGGATTTAGTGGCTCACTTTTAACAACTAGAATAAGTTACGGTGTGTGACTTCCAAGACTAGGTCATAAAGGCATTTTGTTTTTCTCCTTTCTCTCTTGTCTTGATCACTTGCTCTGGGGAAAGTGGGCTGCCATGTTGTGAGGATACTCAAGCAGCTTTAGGGAGATGTCCACATGGACAGGAACCAGGACCTCCAGCCAACAACCAGTGCTAACTTGCCAGGCTTCTGCATGAGCCATCTTGGAAGCAGATCCTCCAGCCTCGGTCAAGCTTTCAGATGACCACAGCCCTGCTGGCCTCTTGACTGCAACCTCATGAGAGAACCCCTAGCCAGAACCAGCCAAGTAGCCACTCCCAAATTCCTGACACACAGCAGCTGTGAGCTAATAAATATCTGCTTGGTGTCACTGGTTATGCAGCAAGAGGTATGCTGGAGCTTACAATCTATTAGAAGAGACAGAGACATTATTACAATTCAGTGTGATGATGGTGACTCTAAGAACAACTTGAAATACATACCCTATGAGTGCAAAGAAAAGGTAACTTAATTCTGTCTGGGGTATTGGGAAGAGGACATTTACAATGGACCTTTATCTGGTAGGATCTTACTGATAGAGAATTCAGGAGTGGGGTGGGAGATGAATTTTGGAGGCTTAAGATGGAGCTAGGTTGTAACAGGTTTCAAATGCCATGATAAAGAACTGTGACTTTCAGTGTATCATAAATACCTTACAATTTTATTTGTCAATTATACCTAAATAAAGCTGAAAAAAATTTTTTTTAAAGAATTCTGACTTTATTCTGCAAACAATGGGAATTTTTTAAGCAGGACCAAATTTGTCTTTAAAGAGAGAACCATCAGGAATGTGAAAGATTGTTTTGATTTAAAAAGAGTGGTATCTTGGGCTTCCCTGGTGGCGCAGTGGTTGAGAGTCCACCTGCCGATGCAGGGGACACGGGTTCATGCCGCAGAGCGGATGGGCCCGTGAGCCATGGCCGCTGAGCCTGCACGTCCGGAGCCTGTGCTCTGCGGCGGGAGAGGCCACAGCAGTGAGAGGCCCGCGTACCGAAGAAAAAAGAAAAAAAAGGTAAAAAGAGTGGCATCAGGAAGACCACTTGAGAAACTATTAGAACAGCCCAGTTAAAAACAAAACAAAACAAAACAAAACACTTCTCAAAGAATAGTGGCGATAAGAATAAAAGAGAGGTGAATTATTTCAGGGACAATTGTACAGGTTAATTAATTGGATTTGGTGATTGCTTTAATATATGGTGCATAGGAGTTGAAGGAGTCAAAACTTTAGGCTACGATGACATAAATGATGGTGGGACCATTAAAAAACATATATGGGGACTCCCCTGGTGGCACAGCGGTTAAGAATCTGCCTGCCAACGCAGGAGACATGGGTTCGAGCCCTGGTCTGGGGAGATCCCACATGCCATGGGGCAACTAAGGCCGTGTGCCACAGCTACTGAGCCTGTGCTCTACAGCCCGCAAGCCACAACTACTGAAGCCCTCGTGCCGAGTCCATGCTCCGCAACGAGAAGCCGCCACAATGAGAAGCCCGCGCACCACACGAAGGGTAGCCCCTGCTCTCCACAACTAGAAAAAGCTCACGTGAGGCAATGAAGACCCAACACAGCCAAAAATAAATAAATAAATATATATATTTTTTTAAAACCACGTATATGGAACAACAGAGAAAGAACAGTCATAAGTGAGGAGAAGCTGGCCTCAGCTTTGCACAAGCTGAGCCTGAGGAGTCTCAGGATGTTCAAATCGATGCTTTGACAGGTCAGCTGGAAACCACTGGACTGGATTAAGGGAGAGAAAGTCAGAATTAAAGGTATTTGTGCTTCATCTGCAAGGGGACTGTGGAAGCCATGAGGTTAACTAAGTGTTCCCAGGACAGTGTGCTGAGTGAGGAAAAGCCCGAGGTCAGCAGAATTTGAGGGACCCCCAACCCCGAGAAGCGGGGAGAAGGAAAAGGAAAGGGGGGCGGGTTGAGGAAGCCATAATGCAAGCATTTCACCAGGGCAGGTTAAACCAGGCAGGATAAGGGGACGAAGCCCCTAGGTGCTGGCATTATGGCCTTTGAGGGCCCACTCTTTTAAAAAAAATATTTTTTAATTGAAGTGGATTTACAATGTTTCAGGTGCACAGCAAAGTGATTCAGTTACATATATATATACATATATACTTTTTCAGATTATTTTCCATCATAGGTTATTACACGACATTGAATATAGTTCCCTGTCCCATACAGTAGGGCCTTGTTTTTTATCTATTTTATATATAGTAGCGTGTATCTGTTAATCCCACATCCCTAATATATCCCCCCTTTCCCCTTCAGTAACCGTAAGTTTGTTTTCTATATCTGTGAGTCTATTTCTGTTTTGTAAAGAAGTTCCTTTGTATCATTTTTTTAGATTCCACATATAAGTGATATTATATGATATTTGTCTTTCTCTGTCTGACTTACTTCACTCAGTATGATAATCTCTAGGTCCATTCATGTTGCCGCAAGTGGCATTATTTCATTCTTTTTTATGACTGAGTAATATTCCATTGTGTGTATATACAACATCTTCTTTATCCATTCATCTGTCGATGGACATTTAGGCTGCTTCCATGTCTTGGCTATTGTAAACAGCGCTGCAATGAACATTGGGGTGCATGTATCCTTTCGAACCATGTTTTTCTCCAGATATATGCCCAGGAGTGGGATTGCTGGATCATATGGTAACTCTATTTCTAGTTTTTTAAGGAACCTCCATACTGTTCTCCACAGTGGCTGTATCAATTTACATTCCCACCAACACTGTAGGAGAGTTCTGAGGGCCTACTCTTTTTTTTGTTTGTTTGTTTTTTTGTGGTACGCGGGCCTCTCACTGTTGTGGCCTCTCCCGTTGCGGAGCACAGGCTCCGGACACGCAGGCTCAGCGGCCATGGCTCACGGGCCCAGCCACTCTGCAGCATGTGGGATCTTCCCGGCCCGGGGCACGAACCCGTGTCGCTTGCATCGGCAGGTGGACTCTCAACCACTGCGCCACCAGGGAAGCCCTGAGGGCCCACTCTTAATTGGACATTGGAGGAGGCATAGTTAACGGTGGGGGTAGAAGATGAGAAAAGGTGAGAAAATAGTCTATTCTTTTAAGAAGTTTGGTGAGAAAAAGGGAAATGGATGGTGTCTTAGGAGATACAGAAGATCCAAGGAAGGATCTTTATTTTTTAAGATCAGAGCATATTTGGAGACAGAGAAAAAACACTCAGGAGAGAGAGAGGGAAATACTTAAAATACTAGAAATATGGGAGATCGTGGATGAAACCAAGGAGGAGGCATGAGGGTCACTCCTCTGAGGCTGGGGCAACAACCTAAGATGGGTGAATCTATAGTTAGGTCTGGACGTGGAGGGGATAATAACCTTTCATGTTTATATTGTGCTTTACAGTTACCCTGTGAGGGAGGAAAGACAGTGATTACCAACCCCTTCTTATAGCTGTTCTGAGACTCATGAAAGACAAAGGGCCACATAATTAGCAGGTAGCTGAAACAAGACTCAGACTAGAGATCAGCACAGGGTCCCCTCTGCCCACCCAAACTGGAGCCTTTCAGGCTTCCTAGAGCATGGCACTGATCAGGTAAGCACCATCTGTCTCTCCCCACCTGTCCCATCATGGCAGCTGATAATTCTGAAACACCAATGCTTAACTAAATTGGAGTAGCCCCTCTTTCCAGAACAGACCCTGTGGTTTCCAATCTCTGTGTCTTTGTTCCTCTCACAAGGCCCTTGTGCTATGTCCCTTTGCCTATAAGGTAACTATCCTTGAAGATAAAGGGTGTGTACCTCTTCCTTCACAAAGCTGTCTTCAGGGCACTTAGGCTGGAGGCGTCACATAGCACCTGTGCACACCTCTCAGGTAGCAGCAAGTTCTCCTGCAATCAGTGGACTTGTCTATGAGTTTTACACCCCCTTTGGATGGTGTCACCTTTTAGGGCAGGAATCTAGCCATTCGCTCTCATATTCCATCAGCACCAAACACAATAATCCCACGTGGTGTGTTCTCACTGAGTGTTGTTTTAGTGAATAAATGATTGAAAGAGAGATGCTGTTGCCATGGCCGGTATAAGAGTGACCACTAACCCCAGGAAATGGAAAATGTCTTTTCTCATATAACAAGAAGTCCTGAGTTAGTTCATTCCCAGGGGTAAGTGACTCATCCAAACCTGGAGTCTCACTGTCCTGCCACTTTGCCACTCTGTGTTTGCTTTTGTCTCAGACTTGTCCCTCATGGTTACAAAGGGGCTGCAACAGCTCCAGGCATTCTATCTTTCATACAACAAGACCCAAAATTCAGACAAGAAAGAGGGGGGCATTTTGAAGAGTGAAGAAAACTTTCCCAGAAATCCCAGACTTTCCCCTCATGCCTCATTGGCCAGAAATGCATCACATGCCCATTCCTAAATGAGTCATTGGCAAGGTGAGTGGAACTGACATGCTTAGATTAACCTCACCAGGAAGGCATCCTCAGAGGAGCTGAGGAGACTTTCAGCCTGCTTTGAAGATCCTGACTAGGTCCTGGCAAGAAAAAAGGTGGGGAACTCATATGGAGCAGGCATCTAGAAGCATCTGCACCATAATTTTTGTCAGGGCTTTTTACTCTATATATTTTCACCTCTTTTCCTCACGGGACTCATGGCACTCTTGCCCAAAACGAGTCTTGCTTTCTGGTTTCCGTACAGTAGACACATGAACTTTGCAAATGTCACACACCTACCAGTCACTGTTGAAGTGTCTCGCTGATGGAGCTCCAGCTTGACAAAGTGTAGTGTTGGTGCTCCGACGGTCCAGCATGTTATATCAGGCACAACATTTTTGCCTCTGATACCACAGCGGTTTAGTGGAATCAGTGGTATACTAAGGTCAGGGCAGTGGAAGCACTCAGCCCTGGGGGCACGCATGAAGGCGTTGCACGATCTATAAAGAATTTTAAAACAATGATAAACCTCTAAAGGCAATGTGGTATCCTGGATTTAACCCTGGAACAGAAAAAGGACATTAGTGAAAACATTGCTGAAATCCAAACAAAGTCTGTAGTTTGGTTAATAGTATTGTACCGATGTTAATTTCTGTGTTTTGAAAAATGTACCATGGTTACATAAGCTGAGTGAAAGGTTTATGAGGACTCTCCATAATATTTTTGCAACTCTCACGTAAATCCAAAATTATTTCAAAGTTAGAAACAAATTTTAAATGACAAAAGTGACTAAAAATTATTTGTTTCTTAATTACCACCATGGCAATTCTAAACAATGTTAGAGGTGAAAATGCTTCCCCAAATCTTTTGGTCTAAATTCTAAACAATTGTTGTTGCTGTTGAGTTTTAATAATATGTATGTAAATTTCGACCTTGCCCATTTTTACTATTTATCTTTTAATAAACATTGCATCCTACATGAAAGTTAATTCTAGTAACTCTCATATATACAGCCGACTCCCAATACACAGGGTCTCAGATGCACATATTTGTTTCCAGTAAGTTCATACCCATCTGGAATCAGCCTAGCTCGTTTCCAGCACAGCCAGGTCTCCAATGTGACAGAAGCTTGGGTTTGAACCACAAATTGGAAACAAACAATGATAACAGTGATTTTATAGATGAAGAAACAGAACTTGTTACTTTAATTCTGTCATTCTTTGTGACCACTGGCAGCTCTTATTTGTGTTTAAAATTTAAAGCAGTAAGACAACAGTAACAGAGTACAAAATGCCTGCATCACACACTCACTCACCTTCGGCAGTTAGGCAGTAACTCAGAAAAACCAAGTCGCTTGTCCAGTGGCAGCTAGTGACTCAGTGGCAGAGTAAGACATGGGAACCAGGACTCCTGACCACTCAGGGCTCTAACCACTGCCCCCTATTTCCTCTTTCCAAGTCTCATTCAGCTGGAGACAGACTTATTCCAGACGACTAATGAGTGTGCCACCTGACATTCAGAAGGGAAGTGGGGGGCATTTTTAAAAAGAGACACAACTCAAATTGACATTAGAAATGAGTACATTTTAGGGGACTTCCCTGGCGATGCAGTGGTTAAGACTCCGTGCTTCCAATGCAGGGGGTGTGGGTTTGATCCCTGGTTGGGGAACTAATGTCCCATGTGCTGCACGGCTCAGCCAAAAAAAAAAAAGAAAAGAAAAGAAATGAGTACATTTCAGTCAGAATTCCTGCAACCAGGAAAATACTGGAATACAACATTTGGGGAGCAAAGGAATGATTTCAGATCTTGATTTCCACCGAGTTCTCCAATTTGAGGGGCATCTTTCAATGGAAACTCTCTGGGGAACTTATCCTTAGTTTGTTTAAGAAGAAAGCAAGAACTATCAGAATGGCACCTCTGTGATGCAGTGGGCATCACGGCGAGGAAAAGCTCAATAGCAAGAACTCTGTGGAAGGACAGTTTACACGAGCCTCTGCCTTCCCCGAGCAGCTCTCGCCCAGTCTGGGGAGAAAGGCAGACACTGTTTTGATTAAATTTAAGCAGCTCCCTGTGAACCTTTGTAATCAGTCCTTGAAATTTGTCCCATCTCTCTTTCTCACATCACAGCCCAGGATTCAGGAACCATTCACTTGCGAGTTGTCAATCATGAACACTATACCCAACTACTGGGTGTGTCTTTGCCCAGCTCCCAACCACAATAATGGTTTAGGGGTGCCCCGCTCCTCACTGAGCTGTTAATTGACCTCCTACTGCATGCTTGGAAGGATGATGGATGAGTAGAAGGGTGGGTGGTTGGATGGATGGATGGGTGGAAGGGTGGGTGGATGGATGGATGGATGGGTGGAAGGGTGAGTGGATGGATGGATGGATGGGTGGAAGGGTGGGTGGATGGACGGATGGATGGGTGGAAGGGTGTATGGTTGGATGGGTAGGTAGATGAGCAAATGGATGGATGGATTAATGGATCCACGTGAGGGAATTTATACCACTCCATCTTTATACTGGTGCCCAAGGTAATTGCATAGTGAAGGGGCCCCAGGGGGATCCTGCTTCCACACAGGAGGCATGTTCAAGAACAAAGATATATCTGGGTTGGGTAGAACTTAGCCATGGGGTAGATTTAAGGCCCTGGGAGACGGGAACCATAGCTTTCCATCTGTGTGCCTTAGCAACCAGCTCATTCCCTACTGCAGAATAGGTGCTGAGAGATTGTCGGTTGACAAAAATGAATGAAAGAATGATTTGAGAAACACAAGGAAGGCTCCCCCTGACCCTGATACTCACCCCCACATTCTGATTTTTTGTTATTATATTCCAACGTGAAAATTTCATCCCTTTGTAAATCAGTCACGTATCCAGAAAGTGTCCAGTTATGATGCAAAATATTCCTGGATGCTAAATACATTAAGCCCTTTCCACCTGTTGTCTCTCTGGCAGGAGTGAGCTGGTCACACTGCTGTCTTGCTTGATTCTTTGCTGATGAGGTTGGGCACAGGGCAAGCCCAGAGGTTTCTCTGACCAGGCAGAAGGGCTCTTGCTGGGGAGTGGGAGAGGGCCCTCCAATGCAGGCGGCACCAGGGTTCGGGGGAGGGACCCAAGACCCCTCTCCCCTGATCTCGGCAGCCAGCCCCTGACCCCAGCACCTTCTCAGCGGCCCCTCCTCCATAGGAGAAGAATTGCTCACTTTGTCCCCTGGGTTTCCACAAGCTGGGTGGGGCGCTGAGGTGAGGAAAGAAAGAAAGAAGAGGAAGAGAGAGAGCAAGAAAATAAACACAAGAAGCGGAGAGACACAGGAGAGTAGAGAGAAGGGTGGAAAGAAAGTGAGGCTAGATATAGGCAGGGGGTAGGAGAGAGGGAAAAAATAGATTCTCTTTGCAGCACAATGCTTCTAGTAATAATATCATCATTATCTTGCCTGAACAGATGTGCGAGGACTCTGTCTACTCATTATACAGCATGGAAATGGAACGAGTTTACATCAGCCTCATTGGAAATCTTGGCAGATGCTGTCAGCAAGTGGTGCTGCTTCTGAGATGTGATTTTTCAATAGCAGATACAGTACTTTTTGACTGGGGTTGGGAAAAAGAGAGTTGATTGTGCTTTCTTTTTTATTTTAATCTTGAAATTCTTTTCTCCAAGGAGGTTTCGCCTTAGACCACATCGAGCTCCTTGGACCAGCCACGTCGGCATGACCAGTGGTCTGGGGCTGGCCTGCAGTCTTAGGGCCACGCTAGACCCTGTGCCAAGGCCTGTTCCTTGGAAACAGCCCCTCTGCTCAGCCTCCAAGGCACTCCCTGCAAGGCCCTGACCTCCCCTACTCCCCACTATTCATCATCTCCAGTCCCCTCTTCCACTTCCGCCTGGACCTCGGTGTCCCTGTCTTGCATGGAGACGTCTGAAGTGTGCGGTTCAAGCAAAGAGCCTTTTGTTCCCAGCTGAACAAGGCCCAGGGAGCCCGGCAGCGCCAGAGACAGGAGTGGACACCCTCCGTCCCTAGACGGAAGCCTCGCAGTGTGCAAGCTCCTCATGACCAGCGCCACCTTCCCCGGGAAGGCGGCCAAGGCCTGCGGCCCCGGGTAGGAAATCCCCAGTGAGAGGCCCTTCCTGAGCGCCACAGAAAATGCTTCTTTTCATCGACTCCAGTCCCCTTCCTTTCTAGCGTGAAGGCCCAATCACACCCCCCTTCCTGGCCTTCCACACTCCGTTCACATGCCAAGTGCCCCACCCAGCGCTTGTTGGCTCCTGCACCCTCAGCTGGTCTCCCCCAGCCCCTGGAAAGCCTCCTCTTTCCCCCAGTGGGGCTGCCCACTCTCTCTCCACCCAGCTCCCTGGGCCCTCACACCAAACTCTTCCATGCCATGACCTAACATCTCCAAGAGGCTCCCGTCAGGTTGGACGGAAAGGGTTTGTTGACTTTGCCAGATTAGCAAGGGGAGCAAATTCCACGGATGCCTCAGTTCCAAAGTCTCAAAGTTCAGACCTCCAGTTTGATAGCAGGAGTTAAGTGATGGAGGCGGCCTGAGAGAGCACAGAAGAATAACAGCAACAGCAATCGCTCTGGGTGGAGCAATTACTAGCTGGCAGGCAATTGTCTCTGCCCTCTCACGAACTTCTAAACTTAATCCTCACAACAACCTCACAGGTACTGCTGGTAGCCCCAACTTGCATACGAGGAAATAGAAGCCCAGAGATATTAAGTAACAGGCCCAAGGCCCCAGGCCAGTAGGAGGCAGAGCAGGGTGTGCCTGGGGATGGCACTCCTGTCCCGATCCCTGCCTCTCCAGACGTGCCCTGGGGGTGGCAGGAGATTTGGATTCCAGGCTGGTTCTGCCACTCTGCAGGTGGGTGACCTCAGGCCAACTGCACTCTTTCCCAATC
>NW_006778796.1:4693833-4698078 GCF_000442215.2 Lipotes vexillifer
TCCGAAAAATTAAGAGAATGAGGTGATTTCTTGAGGCACTTTCAGGTGGTAATGCTGTGATTTTTTTTTTCCTAATTATAAAGGTAGTCAGGTATAGCACAGGGAACTCTGCTCAATATTATTTAACAACCTAAATGGGAAAAGAATTTGAAAAAGAATAGATACATGTACATGTATGACTGAATCACTTTGCTGTACACCTCAGACTATCACAAGATTGTTAATCAACTATATACTCCAATATAAAATAAAAAGTTAAAATAAAATAACGGTAGTCAGAAAGATCTCCAAACTTCCTGGATTCGGGGCCAACCCCAGGTAAAGGGATGGAGTATGTGGCAAAACTGATGCTCGGTGACCCCTCAGGGCTCCATCTGCAATGTTTCCCTCTGTCCAGACCAGGCCTCTGGTGCAATCCCTCCTACCCCTCCAGGCCCCAGAGTCCTGGGGTGGGTGAAAGGAGGGTTTGTCCATCACCTCATAACTCAGAGGACACACAGACCATGCACATCAGGATGGGTAAACCCGAGCTCCTTATTAAAAAAGAGCTGTCCTTTGAATGCATCCTCACTTGTGCCAGGGGTGACCAGTGCTAGTCAAAGGTGAGATTAGAGGTTGCTCTAGGCCAAGTCTCTTGGGCAAAAGGGAAATGGTCTCTCATGCTCTGCTATGAGACGGAGTTGTAAATACCGTTTCAGAAACTAGGGCCCGTGTGACCAGAGATGTCCTACTCCCCTCCTTCCTGCCAGGAGCCCCTCAGTGACTGCCCATTGCCTACAGGGGGAAGCCCGCATCCTTTGTCTTGGCTTCAAGGAATACCATAAGCACACTCTCACCCTCCCACCTTGGCCTCCATCTTCCCTAGAAACTCATAAGTACCACCCCTGCCAATTTTGACTGAGCCGGCAGCATCATAAGAGTTAACTCTTGGGACTTCCCTGGTGGTCCAGCAGATAAGACTCCATGCTCCCAATGCAGCGGGCCCGGGTTCGACCCCTGGTCAGGGAACTAAGATCTCACATAGCACAACTAAATCCATGGGCTGCAACTATTGAGCCCGCGAGCTCTAGAGCCTGTGCCCCTTTCTCTAGTTGTGCCCGCAACTAGAGAAAGCCTGCACACCTCAACAAAGACCCAGTGCAGCCAAAATAAACAAATAAATAAATAAATTTGTAAAACTAAATAAAAATAGAGAGGTCTCATTAAAAAAGAGGGCTTCCCTGGTGGCGCAGTGGTTGAGAGTCCGCCTGCCAATGCAGGGGACACGGGTTCGTGCCCCAGTCTGGGAAGATCCCACATGCCGCAGAGTGGCTGGGCCCATGAGCCACGGCCACTGAGCCTGCGCGTCCGTAGCCTGTGCTCCGCAAGGGGAGAGGCCACAACAATGAGAGGCCCGCGTACCGCAAAAAAAAAAAAAAAGAATTAACTCTTACTGTTGGTGGCAGATTTGTAGCATCCTATTTGGTTGATTCTAAGATGCACCCTTTTCCTCATTTTAACATCTTACTCATTTAACACCGATCATGCAATCGATGGCATGTTGTTGTTTATCTGGCAGCACTGTTTTCTTCTGTTGGTTCATGGAATAACGATGTAGCTTACAAATGAAGGCATCTCGGGTTTGATGAAGTATATGGTAAGTAGCATTTTCCAGAGTTGAGCTCTAGAAGCTTGGCCAGAGATTGGGAACCTGCTTGCCCATTCTCTGCATCTTTTTCCCCCAATCAGGCCTGGGTCCTGGTGTAATGGGGGTGATTTCTGGGGGCTTTTATGGACCTCTGGTTGCAACCACGGGTGATACTTAAAATGTTTAATGACTAGACCAATCAAAACAGAAGGCTGAAAACCACTGGCATGTCTGTCCTGGAGCTTACTTGATCCCCACTCTGGCTGTGGTACTCTTTCTTGATTTTATGGACCGTTGCCTGCACCCTCAGGGAACATGGCCTGTCACCCAGTCCCAGGGGAAAATCCCCAACTGGATTAAGCCAGGCATAGTTATCTCAGTCTCCTTTGCCTTTACTGGCTTAAGGGATGGGCATGTATATTAGTTTAGTATTGCTGCTGTGACAAATGAGCATAAAACAACACAAATTTATTATCTTATGGTTGTGTAAGACAGAAGTCGGGTACCTATCTCACTGAGCTAAAATCAAGGTGTCTGCAGGGCTGAGTTCCCTTCTGGAGCCTCCAGGGAAGAACTGGTTTCCTTGCTCTTTAGGTATTGGTAGGACTTAGTTTCTTGCAGCTGTGAGAGTGAGGTTGCTGGCCCTGTCAGCAGGGGGCCTCTACTAGTGTCTAGTGGCCTCTCTCCAGGTCTTACACATAGCCCCCTCACTCTCAGAACCAGCGACAAATCCCCCTCATGCGGCCATCTCCGTCACTCAGCTAGGTTTATGTGATTATGGTTTGTGTTTTTGTTTTGTTAGGGGTTTTTTTTGGCCACTACATGTAGCTTGTGGGATTTTAGTTTCCCGACCAGAGACTGAACCCATGCCCCCTGCGGTGGAAGCTCTGGGTCCTAACCACTGGACCACCGGTAAGTCCCATATGTGATTATGTTGAACTCCCCATCTCAAGAGTCTTCCTTTGGGACTTCCCTGGTGGTCCAGTGGTTAAGACTCAGCACTCCCAATGAAGGGGGCCCGGGTTCAATCCCTGGTCAGGGAACTAGATCCCGAATGCTGCAACTAAGAGCCCGCATGCCACAACTAAAGATCCCGCCTGCCACAACGAAGCAACTAAGACCCTGTA
The DNA here is from genome assembly GCF_000442215.2 of Lipotes vexillifer. Lineage (NCBI taxonomy): Eukaryota > Metazoa > Chordata > Mammalia > Artiodactyla > Lipotidae > Lipotes > Lipotes vexillifer. The sequence continues at coordinate 4,696,588 of NW_006778796.1, forward strand.
CAGCTAAATAAATAAATAAATAAATTTTAAAAAGGGGGGACTGGGGCTTTCCTGGTGGCACAGTGGTTGAGAGTCCGCCTGCCAATGCAGGGGACACGGGTTTGTGCCCCGGTCCGGGAAGATCCCACATGCCGCGAAGCGGCTAGGCCCGTGAGCCATGGCCACTAAGCCTGCGCTTCTGGAGCCTGTGCTCCACAACGGGAGAGGCCACAACAGTGAGAGGCCCGCGTACAGCAAAAAAAAAAAAGATAAAAGGGGGGACTTCCCTAGTGGCACAGTGGTTAAGAATCTGCCTGCCAATGCAGGGGACACGGGTTTGATCCCTGGTCCGGGAAGATCCCACATGCCGCGGAGCAACTAAGCCCGAGTGACACAACTACTGAGCCCGTGCTCCGCAACAATGGAAGCCACCGCAATGAGAAGCCCATGCACTGCAACTAGAGAAAGCCCGCATGCAGCAACGAGGACCCAACGCAGTCAGAAAGTAAATAAATAAATAACTAAAATGAAAAAGAAAAAGAGAGAGAGTCTACCTTTAATCTACAAAGCCTCTGTGGTCATGTAAGGTAAGAAATTCACAGCCTCCAGGGGACAAGAGTGTGAGGGTCTTTATAGGCCATCGTCTGCCTGCTACTGCATGTGACCCACTCTGGCCGATGAGATACAAGGGGAAATCTGCTGGGGCTTGGGGAAAGATTTCACTCCCTGATATAACGATTCTGAGGCTTGCCACAATCTTACCTGCTTTGATTGAGGGGCTATGAGCTATGGCAATCATCGTGCCACACTAGGTATCAACACCAAGAATAAAAGCTGACACACAGAGAATAGTAGTGGGAATATCAGAGTGAAAAGAGAGTGCTTGGCCTTTTGATGACAGTGTTGAGCCACTGAACCAACCTAGCATATTTAACCTAGCTCCTCCTGGCCCCCTCTTTAGGGCTGGAGGAGGACCCTGTATTTCCAGTTACGGCTGGGGATTCGTCTTAGAGGAACAGACTGCCCATAGTGCCTGATGCTGCCTGCTAGACTGCACCTCCTGGTTAAGAGGACTGTCTGAATTATGCCTGAACTTGCTGTATCCTTCAAACTTGGTGGTTTGGACTGCTGGCTTTCCCTCCCAGTGGCTCAGTCTCCCCATCCCTGCCCCAAGGAGTCTCAGCTCTTTCCTCCCTGTTAATCCTGCATTTCCAGGGTCACATCCTACCTGTGCTCTTCCCACTTTGATGCTTCTGGTGTATCGTAATATCCAAACATCCTAGACTGCTGGCCATTCTCTGAATAGTCCTTCCACTTTCCTGTTTCTACACTTTCCCTTCATGCTGGTCCCTCAATTGGAAATGCTCTTTCAACACTCTCATATTTTCACCATTAAATCCTCGCGACCATCTTGTGATGCTATTATTCCCATCTGGCAAATGATTCAAAAACATTAGGTAGGGCTTCCCTGGTGGCGCAGTGGTTGAGAGTCCGCCTGCCAATGCAGGGGCC
>NW_006778796.1:4699529-4713027 GCF_000442215.2 Lipotes vexillifer
GAGCCTGTGCTCCACAACGGGAGAGGCCACAACAGTGAGAGGCCCGCACACCCAAAAAAAAAAAAAAAGAAATTAGGTAACGTATTTAAGGGGATGTGGCCAGCAAGTGGCAGAACTGGGATGCTGATGTAGGTCTCTCTGACTTCAATGTCCATATCCTCTGACTCCCCCATTTGACATTTTAGAGAAGACACTGCCCAACTCAAGTCATGAAGGACTTATCCCCTTCCATGTATTATAAGCACCCTGAGGGCAAGGAGTGAGTCATTCCTTATGGACCCCCAGAGTCAGCAGTGTGCAGGTCAAGGTCAAAAACTGGCTTGGGGGTTGGAGGTGGGACCCCTGATTTGTAGTGTTTTCCATGGGGTAAATACCCCATAGTGGCTGATTTCAATGTCCCAATGTGACCTTACTGAACCAGGAGCTGGGAAGAGTGAACAGTGCACAGTGTTATAGGATGTTTCCACCGTACAGATATACAACAGATGTGAGTAACCTCAAGTGCACAGATAGGGGCTTCCCTGGTGGCGCAGTGGTTAAGAATCCGCCTGCCAATGCAGGGGACATGGTTCAAGCCCTGGTCCGGGAAGATCCCACATGTCGTGGAGCAACTAAGCCCGTGCGCCACAACTACTGAGCCTGTGTGCCACAACTACTGAACTCCGCACACCTAGAGCCCGTGCTCCACAAGAGAAGCCACTGCAATGAGAAGCCCGCGCACCGCAACAAAGAGTAGCCCCCGCTCACTGCAACTAGAGAAAGCAAGCCCACGCGCAGCAACAAAGACACAACGCGGCCAAAAATAAATAAATAAATAAATTTTTAAAAATTAATAGCTTTAAAAAAGAGAGCACAGATAACAGCAAAATGTAGTAAAAATCATTAGGAAGTGAATGAGTTTTGATCATTTATTACCTTTGTTTTAAATCCAGTTGCTTCTATTTTAATTTTATGTAACTTAATCTTTAAAATTGTTGTGTTTAACAATCGGCTTGCAAATTTCCTGGAAACTTAACAATTAGGTTCCTAACTGGTTAGAGCCGTCTCCAGCGTGCCACTGCTGGAGTCTAGTCTGAGGCTTTGCTTTTAATTGGTTCTAGAATGGTGGTGGGTATGCTAATAAAAAGAACATGTTCATCCACTAATGAGTTTGGAATAGAGCTGGTAACCAGACTTCAACATTCTTTCCCATGTCTGAGAATGCCTTAGTTCCACCGCTCACACAGAAGGCCAAACAAATAAAAATTAGCTGAGGGTGGAGACCAAAGAACAGCCAAGGCTCCAACTAAGGTCTGTGAAAACTGATCTCTGCCCAGTGCCAGGGTGGGGCCTTGTGACTGCTTCCAGTTCAAAACAGTCCTGGCAACTGGGTTTGAGCAACTGTCCTCTCTCCGACTACACCCACAGCCAGAGCAGTACTGAAGAAAAAGCACCAGTCATCTTGTTATTCTATCACATTCCAGAAAGGACAGCCCCCCCAGGAACTGGGAGCCTAAAAAGAAGTAACAACTAGATTGCTCCTCCCAAAGGCACAAAGAAGTGCTGCACTGGGTCTGTCTTAACGTTTCCTTATGGGTACAGCGCGCTGACATCACTGGAAACTGGAGTGGGCAGGCACAGCTTAGGGAGGGAGAGGGCCAGCTGGAGAATCAGCTGTGCTGCATTGCACTCAGCACTATCCCTGTCCCGGTTCAGAGATTGTACCATATATGGACTCAGGCTCAGGATGGCAGTCCCGCTGATTTGCATTGGGGCTCCCTGAAAATTGCATTTTGGGATTAGGTCATTGCTACCAGCAAAAGGGAAGACCCCAGTAAGGCTTGTCAGCATAAAGAAATCGGGCCAACTGTGGTCTGGCGTGGACCGAGGAGGGAAGGGGGTGCCGCCCCTTTCCAGCCAAGCTGCTCTTGGGAGCAGGCCAGAGCCTGAGCAAGCTGTGGGAGTGACTCTCGGCCACGGTGCACTCAGTAACGGTCCAGGCTCCCAGTTACTCTGGGGTCAAGATGGGTTCACCCAGGTAAACCCCAGCTAGTGAACCCACAACCTCATCCCCTAGGTCCAGACTGGGTCAGCCCAGGGTGACACAACTGGGCCTTGGGAATCCAGGGAAAGGGGAAAGGAAAGGGTGGGTTGGAAGTGATCTGGGAAAGTGGCTTTTAAAAAATGGCCAATAAATTGGATCCAATTTGTAAAGATTAATTAATTTGTTTTGCTGTTGTTTCAGCAATTGGATGGCTTTAACTTTTTTTTTAAAGGACCAGTTTGAATTATTTCAGAACACTTCTCTCTCTGTGCACCTCTTGATTTGATTCAAAAGACAAGAAGCATGAATTACTCTCTGGCAGTGAGAATGAACTGCTCCATATGCGAGATGCAGAGAAACCTCACAAACATAAGGTAGAGAGAAAGAAAGCAGACACAAAGGAGGACTGTGAATCCCATTCATATCAGCTCGAAAACAGGCAAATCCATCTGTGTTGCTAGAACTCGGGATAGTGGTTCCTTTGTTGGCGTTAGTGCCTGGGAGGGGCAGGAGGGCTTCGGGGTGCGAGTGATATACTCATTCTTTGTCTGGGTGCTGCTTACACAGATGGAGACACACTGAGATGTCCACTTAGGATCTATGACATGTCTGTATGTCTGTAATATTTCATTCAAAAGTTTCATTAAAAAAACCCACAGGGCTTCCCTGGTGGCGCAGTGGTTGAGAATCTGCCTGCCAATGCAGACGACACGGGTTCGAGCCCTGGTCTGGGAAGATCCCACATGCCATGGAGCAACTGGGCCCGTGAGCCACAATTACTGAGCCTGCGCGTCTGGAGCCTGTGCTCCGCAACAACAGAGGCCGCGATAGTGAGAGGCCTGCGCACCGCGATGAAGAGTGACCCCCACTTGCCACAACTAGAGAAAGCCCATGCACAGAAATGAAGACCCAACACAGCCATAAATAAATAAATAAATACATTGTGTATTATTGCACTTGCCACAACTAGAGAAAGGCCCATGCGCAGAAATGAAGACCCAACACAGCCATAAATAAATAAATAAATAAATAAATAAATAAAAACAAAAACAAAACAAAAAAAAACCCACAAAAACCAGGCCTTCCAAGATGGCCCACACTGTCTATGGAGTGTGTATCTCCCTAAATAAACCTTCTTTTGCTTTAAACACACACACACACACACACACAAACACACACACACACACACACACCAGAACGTAATCTTATGAAGTAACTTGTAACAGCAAAACAGTGAATTCCTCTGTGCCAACCAAAAATAAGCCCTGAGGGTCAGTGCAGCACAATGCACAGAGCGACACTGGCTCTGACCCCACTGCTGCTGTTCACCGCTGAAAGGGTCTTGGGAACCCAGCTCCCCACTTCTCACATCCTCCACTGCAGAACAAAGGGGTGGGATTCGATGAAATGCTCTCCCAGAGAAGACTCCTCTTCCTACCTGCTTCAGTGGAGATGGAATAGACTTAATGTTTGCTTTGCCTCACCTGTGATCTTGCAGAGGAAAGTTCTGCAGGCTTGGTGAGCCCACAGATCAGATTTCACAGTCAAAGTGTGCACACGCCTGTGCTCACACACACACAGGCGCACGTGGGAGTGTCGAGCCTCTCTCAGCAGCCTCTCATCACCCATCGTCAGCCTTGACTTTCCCATTCGTCTCCATTCTCGCCTCATCTCCTCCCCCTTGATCTTAGTGTATTTGTCTCCTAGGGCTGCCATACAAAGTACCACAGACCGGGTGGTTTAGAACAACAGAAAAATTTCACTTCACAATTCTGGAGGCTAGGAGTTTAAGATCAAGGTGCTGGCAGGGCCACGCTCCCTCTGCAGCCACCGAAGGATCTTTTCTATGCCTCTCTCCTAGCTTCCGGTGGCCTCAGTGATCCTTGACTTGGGGATAATCACTCCGGTCCTCCAGCTGCACGTGGCGTTCTCCCGTGACCTCACATGGCCGTCCCTCTGTGCACGTCTGTGCTCAAATTTTCCCTTCTAATAAGGACACCAGGCATATTGATTAGGGCTCATCCTAATCACCTCATTTTAACTTGATGACCTCTGTCAAGACTCTATTTGCAAACATGGTCATATTCTGAGGTACTAGGGGCTAGAACTTCAATACATATATTTTTTGAGAAGGACATAATTCAACTCGTAACATCCAGTGATTAAAAGGCTTCAGGAAAACCTCAAGTAGCCCCCAACTCTATGCCCTGCCAGGAAAGAGTAAGGATTCCAGATGAAGACCAAACACCGAGAGACTTGAATTAATCTCTTGTGTTTGTATCATACTTCCCACACCCAAAGCACTTCCATAATCAACATATCATTTGATTCCCCACAGTATGAAAGGTAGAAATGCAGGCTCTGGGGCCAGACCGCCTGGGTTGGAATCTCAGCTCCATTTGTTACCAGCTGCTTGACTCTGGGCACGGGACCTCTTTGCCGCGGTCTCCTCATCTGTCAAACAGGGATGTGCTGAGAATCAAAAGAATTAACACGAGAAGCGCTTACAACAGCGCCTGGTACACAATTCGCATGGATAAGCCTTAGCTACAGCAAGATCAGAACACCAGACTGCGTCATCCCCATCTTACAGATGAGGAAACTGAGGCACACAAGAGTGATTCTAGGCAGATCCAGAATGGAAACCCAGGCCTTGTGGGTTACAGCACAGACTCATTGGGTTATCTGGCCTGACTTGCTGTCCCTTTTAGGTAATAATAACAACAACGACAGCTACCTTTCACTGAGCACTCACTAATTGCCAGGCACTGTGCTAAGTGCTTTACATCCAGCATCTCATTTAATCCTCGTGTGAGGTCTTGTGATCCCCATTTTAGAGCTGAATCACCCAGCTAGTGATGGGAAGCCAGGATTGGAGTGCAGGCCCCTGCAACATCAGGACCTGAGTTTTCGACCCTTTAGGTACCATAACCTCTGGAAAGAAGATGACCACTGTAGTTGCTTGCTTTATAAACCAGGTGTTGCCAGGATGGATTAGGTGATATTTGTAAGCTCAGGAAGAAGCCATTCCTAACCATCCTTCATCCTAAGTGTCCCATGTGCTCCCACGGAAGGATTTGCAGATCTGACACCAGAGCTTAGGAAGCCAACCCTGGGAGAGGAGAGACACCAGATGACAGCTTTATAGCCAAGGCCAGGGCCGGGTGCCAGCGAGATTGTCTGATGCTGCTGAACAGATAGAGGAGAACCTGATGCCAGAACCCAGAGGGAACTGCAGTGCCCGGGCACAAAGGCTTCGTGACACCTTTCATGTCTGTGAGGAGAGAGAAGAATGACGACACTTCACTTGGGTGCAGGTAGTCCTGGGGGAGCGGGGATGCTGCTCAGATGGCCACGTGGGAACACCTTCCTGGTTGCGGATGTCAGGCAGAGACCTAATGGAAGCAGCCCCATGGGGGCTTTGCCCAGGCTGGGCTGACACACATCCTGACGCACATACATGGCTGTGTCTGGTGACGCAGACACAGGCGCGACTGTTTGGGCTTCTGTCGTTTCTTCTCCCTCTATCAGCAGCATTGCACTCAAAGTCCTTGATCCCAGTTCGCCTGATTAGGGTCGTCACAATCCCCGGGCCCTGCCTGTGCCTCCTGGGGCCCCCTGGTGGATGCACCAAGGTTAAAGGAACCAGTGGAGGCCGAAAATAGGGCAGCTGTGGTGGTGCAGAGGGGAAGGCAGGGTACGGTGGATTTTTTTCCAACAGAATTTAAAGAGCGCTGTCCTGAATCTCTCTTGCCCCCCTGGGTGAATGATTTACCATGACAGCTCTGACCCTGGAATGGACTTTGAGGGGATGGCAAAATAAAAGGTTGGCCGCCTCCTTCGATTTCCATTTGGAGCACTCCCCAGCTCTCCAGGGCATTAAGAAGGCAACACACTTGGAGTTTTCCCAGAAGAATGTGGGCTGTGGCCTGAGCAAAAGGTGTTTACTCCCTTGGAGGTGGGATTTTTATTGCTAGTTTCAACATCAAGGAGGCGTGAACGTTACGTACAAATCCTGACAATCAATACCACCAATCTGAGGAAGGCCAGAAAGGGGCTGCACAGGTCGCTGCTTCTCAAAGTTCAGAGGCACAGTTTGGAAACAGCTGGGAATCTCGTGAAAATGCAGATTCTCAACCAGGAGGTCTGGGGTGGGGCCCGGGAGTCTGCGTTGCCGACGTGTCCCCGAGGCTTGTCCTCTGGATTAAGAAATACTCCTGCAGCGCCCCGGCATTCTCCTCTACACACACCACCCCCGCCGAAAACCTAAAATAAAACCGGGGAACTGCATTTCCCGGAAGTGTCTTACATGACCCCAAATAACTGGGAAAGGACTGCCATACGGTATTTAGGGTTTTAACTGACCCCTCTGCTCCCGCCCACCAAGAATGGTCTTACACTAGAGCAGGTCAGAGGGTAGCGCAAAGGATGAAGACGATTTCATGGACAGTCTCCGGCAATCTTAAAGAAAAAACAGAAACAACAGTGTTAAAACTACCAGATTTTGCTCTAAAATACATTCTTAAAGGTGGCTTGGACTGATATATAAGCATAACAACGACTAGAAAACATGGTTAAAGGCAAATTTTATTCTTTGTGCTTTTCTGTATTTCCCAAATTTTCTACAAACGAACGTATGTTGGTTTCATTTTTTTTTTTTAAGGCTATACTTGAAACATTCTGGACTGTGGAAGTGCATAGGCCTTTTCCCTGGTGCTCGGAACTAGAATGGAATCTTTAACATCCAAGAGCTGATACTGTCTAGACAGGTACACTCTGCAGATAACTGAACCTTTGGGGATGGAGGGAGGGCTAGGATCTTCTGGTGTTGAGGAGACCAAGCTGGCACGGCACGTTGGCGTTGAGTCACCATTTGGCATTGAAGGAGGGAGGGAGACAGCGCGTGGGGAGCACCCGGCCTCTGCCTCCTGAGGTCACGCTGACTGCTTGTGGCCCAAGGTCTGATTTATTTTAGCTTCTATGTCTGTGAGCAAGGCCAGTTTGCATAAATGATGGTCTGGCATTTTGATCCATGTTTACGAATCAATGAGCAGACTACCAAAATCAATGAACTGCAATCGTGTGCATTTTATAGATGAGAAAAGGCAGGTTGGGGTAGGGAGGTTGGAGAGGGTAGAATTAATCACGGAAATGGAACCTTTATAACTCAGTTTCCCTTCCAAGGCATTTCCTTTCCTTCAGGGATTCCCAATCTTTGGAAGAGATAGTGCAGCGTAACTCTGGATAAACACAGTCCTCTCCTTATCAGCAGGGTGCTTTGTATACAGTAGGTACTCATTTTTTAAAAATACCCTAATGTTTCTTTCATAATGGTCTGAGCATAAAGCACAGAGCAATTTTAGGAAATTGCCATCTTTTCCCACTGGTAGCAACAAGCTTTGCAAAAAGGTTTGCATACGCAGTCACAAATACCTATTTGTTAAATAGAATAAAAGAATATTGAAGAGACAAGATTTAGGAGGTCTGAAAAAACAAAATGGATTGCTACGAAATGGGAAAAGAGCTGGCTCTAAAACGTAGCAATGTTCTTTTATGTTTACACATATAAGATGGCTTTATAGGTTTCACGCATGTAATTTCTAATGTTTGAGAAAATAAAATTATAGGAGGGCTGCCTTCTCAGGTCCCTCAACCCTCTGTTCAGGAATGAAGACTGGCCTTCTGTTAGCAACTTGGCCGATCTCTCTGCCGCTTTTTTGCCAGGCCTACTCAGATTTGAATACCCTTCATCCTTCATGCTTGGGCTGCAAAGGTCAATATAAGTGACATTTACTCTTTTGTCTCCAGTCTTCATTCCTCTGGGTCCTTTGTTGACCTAGACCCATGACCCTGCCAATCAGTTGTCCCTTATTTTCATGGCTTCCTCTAGAAAAAGGGAAAAACTCCTTTATAGGCAGGTACGAACAACTGATAAGTTTAGAGTAGCCCAGAGAGGTTGCATTCCAGGCCAAACTCTGAGCAGACCAATTTGTCTCCTAAGGCTCTCCTTGACTATTTCTGATCCTCTGTTTTTAGTGTCAGGGTGTCTCTGGCCTCCAGAGCACATCTCTGAGGCTCTCTGTTACCTCAGGGAAGGCTCCCGACCTGCAGACTCATCCTGACCCCCATGCCTCTCCCCCGCTCACCATCCTATCCGAACTTACCCAACCTTGCCCCAGTCTTCAGCATCTTTGTCATAAGTTGACCAAATGTACCAACAGGCCCCTTAATAGTGAGAATTAAAGACAAGTGCATTTTTGAGATGATAGACCTTCAAATCACCCAATGTAAGCAACCCTGCCATTGGGTCCACGGGCTCCATAAAGATTGATGACAGATAAGTGAAGCTGGGGCCTACGTGATCTTCCCTCAATTGCACAGCACCTTCCTCTGGCCCTATGGACGTCGGTGACTCACGAGGAGCATCAGAGGACCAAATTGCTCCCTAAGTAAAGCAGATAAGAAGAAACACAAGGTGGTATTTGCTGGGGTGAATCATTGCCCTTTCAGCATGTTTGAACTGTCTACTTCTTATCCAAGGTCCCTGGATGAGCAAATTGATATATGACCAGTTAGATTCTCCCTGCAGTGGATTCAGCACATGCCCAAAGCCTCTGTCATAACGATGTGCACTTCCTGACCGCCTTGCTAATGGTAACTGGGCTCTGTACCATATGTACCAGGCTGGGAGAACCAGAAGACCAGATGTGGGCCCAGGTGCCCCTTTCCCCTGGCAAGAACCAGCCCCGAGTTCCCACAGTTTGCCATATCTTACCTCTGTCCTACATCGAGCTCCATAATTTATTATGGAAAGCACTCTGCAGTAGAGAAAAGCAGCTGGGAAGACTCTCAGAAATCCCGCTGTGCTAGCACCAGCAGCTAATGAGAACAGTTACTGTCATCTGCTGTCAGAGGCAGCATGGGCTGAGTTCTCAGACCCAAGTCAAGCAAATAAGAACTTGAGAAGGAAACTCTTGTAAGCAGAGGAGAAGTCTGCCACTGTTGTTACACCAGGCTGCGGTGGTATCTGGGCTGGAACTGCAAGACCCCCAGTTGAGAGTATAGGTTGGAGGCCTGGTCAGGAGTCTGAGCTATGGTGGGCCACACAGACCCTGGAACTTTCCAGGGGATCCTCCTCACCAACAGTCTCCCAGATGTGACACATTCTTTTTTTTTTCTTTTTTAATTAATTAATTTATGGCTGCGTTGGGTCTTTGTTGTGGTGCACAGGCTTCTCATTGCATTGGCTTCTCTCGTTGAGGAGCACAGGCTCTAGGCACGTGCTTCAGTAGTTGTGGCACATGGGCTCAGTAGTTGTGGCTCACGGGCTCTAGAGTGCAGGCTTAGTAGTTGTGGCCCACAGGCTTAGTTGCTCCACAGCATGTGGGATCTTCCTGGACCAGGGCTTGAACCCGTGTCCCCTGCATTGGCAGGCAGATTCCTAACCACTGCACCACCAGGGAAGCCCCTGACACATTCTTAGCTCACTGACAGTAATGGGTCTCTCAGTCTAACTGAGGATGTTGGATTGGGGCAACTGGAGAAATATCAATACATTCCTGGTGTGTGTGTGTGTGTGTGTGTGTGTGTGTGTGTGTGTGTGTGTGTGTGTGTGTGTGTGTTGGGGATGGGGCTTACCACTTACTTTCTGATCTGAGAGCAAATGTGATTGTGTGTGTGTGTGTGTGTGTGTGTGTGTGTGTGTGTGTGTGTGTGTTTTGGGGATGGGGCTTACCACTTACTTTCTGATCTAAGAGCAAATGTGATTGAACCAAAAAAGGCTCTAGGTAAGGCAAGTTACAGGCAAACATAAACATTACCAGTTTACTTCTTAAATATTTATCAGCCTAAACTTTTTTAAAAAATATTTATTTATTTATTTATTTGGCTGTGTTGGGTCTTCGTTGCCTCATGCGGGATCTTTTAGTTGCGGCGTGTGGGCTCTTAGTTGCAGCACGTGGGATCTAGTTCCCCGACCAGGGATCACATCTGGGCCCCCTGCATCAGGAGCTCGGAGTCTCAACCACTGGACCACCAGAGAAGTCCCAAAACTTGCTTATCTGGAGAGGCCATATATAACATAGCGGTGAAACTGACAGCCTTTGGCATCAGACAGATCTGAATGTGAATTCCAGCTATACTCACTGTGTGGTCTTGGGCAAGTTACTTAACTTTTCTAGGGCTCAGTTCCCTTATCAGTAAGATGGAGATGATGATAACAATAGTACCCTCCAAATAGAGTTATTCTGAGGACTGAATGAGCTAATGCAGTCAAAGTGGTAGAACAGTACACTATTTAATAAATGTTCAATACATGTCAACTATAATCTTGGGAATGTGAAAGCTCATCATTTTTGGTAAAAGTCAAGTTTATTTAAGTCTAATTTATGTACAATAATTGCCCCATTTGGTGTACATTTCTATGAGTTTTAACAAGCACATACAATCATGTAACCACCACCACAATCAAGATGCATCACCCGGGCTTCCCTGGTGGCACAGTGGTTGAGAGTCCACCTGCCGATGCAGGGGACACGGGTTCGTGCCCCGGTCCGTGAGGATCCCACATGCCGCGGAGCAGCTGGGCCCGTGAGCCATGTCCGCTGAGCCTCCGCGTCCGGAGCCTGTGCTCCGCAACGGGAGAGGCCACAACAGTGAAAGGCCCACGTACTGCAAAAAAAAAAAAAAGATGCATAACCCCCAAAAGTTCCTCTGTGCCCCTTTGTCATCACCTCCTCTCCCCACCGCTAACCCCAGGCAACCACTGATCTGTTTTCTGTCCCTATAGTTTTGCTTTTTCCTGAATGTCATATAAATGGAACCATACAGTATATAGGAGAAAGTTCATCATTTTTAAAGGCTGACATATACTTGACATCCAATACATTTCTAAGTAGATTTAAAGAACCAAGATACAATTTTCATTCCAAATCAGATGATATGTTTCCCATTGACTTATAGAAGAGGTACAATTTTCCCAAATGCCTCCCGAGTAGTTCCTTTATGGGTAAGTGGGTCTTTCTCATACACTGTCTTATCAGTCATTAAGTCTCAGCCTTGAGTCTGGGGTTGGCAAGGAGATCTCAGGTATTCAGAAAGGGGAAGTACAAGTTCCCCTTCTTACCTGAATGGATAAAGGGAGGAGGAGAGAGTCATGTGAGGCAGGAAGTGAGTCTCATGGCTCTCCATCTCTCCATCTTAGGGGAAGTCTGGGGAGCTGTGGAGAGGAATGCCAAGGGCAGGGGCATTTTTGTTTCTTTGTTTCAGTCCATGGCCTAGACACCGGGATGAGGTTGCCTTGCAACCTCCCTGCCCCAAACCTTGGAGGTAACCACTCCTCAGTAAGCCTGGTAGCACCACAACTATTTCAGTTGCCATGTGGCATGGTGGGGCCCCAGAAGTCCCCTCGTGGAGGGGAAGGAGAAGCAGCAGCTGAGTTAAGAGTGGCCCCACTGTGACCAGGGGAGGTGACCCTAGAGCAGGGATCATGGGCTAATCCCCAGATCAGGGGCTGGACAGAGGACATGGCTTGGAGGGTTTAACACCAACAAGAGGCTGCAGAAGCCAGGCAGCCAGGAATCAGCCCCAAACCCTGGCCAAGAGGCCATACGTTGAGTGCATCCCCAGTCTACTTGGCTGTATGCAAAGGTCAGCAGGGAGGGGCGATGGGCAATGGTGGGGATCGAGCACCACGGACACTTCTGGATCGTAGAACCCCTCTACCCTAGTCCCATGATGCCTCAGTCAACACATCCCTCCCCGCAATCCCATCTTGGGGAAACAAAGGTGAGGGCAACAAAATCAGAAAGCCTAAGCATTCTCCTTCAATTATTGTTTGAATTATTGCAGCAGACTAAGGTGAGTCAGTAGGCAAGAGCTTGAGAGGAAGTCAAAAGTTGTTTTCTCAGCTAACTTGAGCATAATGTGTATAATCTCCAGCCCCGGTGCACTCCCATTACAACTTCACAGCCACTTTATCTTAATTTCTGATCCATTACCTCTTGACAGCAGCCTCTAAAACTGCAGCTTTAAGAATCATGGTCTCGCAACCATAGTCCAACAGTGCAACTCATTCCTCTGCAAATAATGATTTTTAAAAGTTTGTTACTCAGGGCTTCCCTGGTGGTGCAGTGGTTAAGAATCCACCTGCCAATGCAGGGGACATGGGTTCGAGCCCTGGTCCAGGAAGATCCCACATGCAGTGCAGCAACTAAGCCCGTGCGCCACAACTACTGAGCCCGTGCTCTAGAGCCGGCGAGCCACAACTACTGAGCCCACGCTCTAGAGCCCGCGAGCCACAACTACTGAAGCCCGTGGGCCTAGAGCCTGTGCTCTACAAGAGAAGCCCACTCACTGCAATGAAGAGTAGCCCCTGCTCGCCGCAACTAGAGAAAGCCCGCACGCAGCAACGAAGACCCAGTGCAGCCAAAAATAAATAAATAAATAAAAGATTGTTACTCAAATAGGCAGTCTGCAACCTGTCTTTAAGTTCAGGATTTCACCATCCATATTTCTTCAATGAGTCCTCTCCCTTTCTCTTTGGATACACACAAAGGTGCATCATGCCTTTAGATGCATTTCCACAAAGCATTTTGAGTTTTTCATAATGAGCAACTGAAATGGGATTTGGCTGCTAGGAGATTAAGAAAATGATTATAAATAACAGGAAAAACAAATGTCCTTTACTTGAGAGCAAATAAACTTCATTTTTAAAAATTTATTTATTTAATGTTATTTATTTTTGGCTGCATTGGGTCTTCGTCACTGCACGCGGGCTTTCTCTAGTTGCGGTGAGCAGGGGCTACTCTTCGTTGCGGTGCATGGGCTTATTGCTGTGGCTTCTCTTGTCGCGGAGCACGGAGTCTAGGCACACGGGCTTCAGTACTTGTGGCATGTGGGCTCAGCAGTTGTGATGCACGGGCTTAGTTGCTCCACAGCATGTGGGATCTTCCTGGACCAGGGCTCGAACCCATGTTCCCTGCACTGGCAGGTGGATTCTTTTCTTTCGTTTTTTAAAATTTTTTATTATTATTATTATTTTTACATCTTTATTGGAGTATAATTGCTTTACAATGGTGTGTTAGTTAGTTGCTCCATGTGGGATCTTCCTGGACCAGGGCTCGAACCCATGTTCCCTGCACTGGCAGGTGGATTCTTTTCTTTCGTTTTTTAAATTAAAATATTTTATTTACTTTTTTATACAGCAGGTTCTTATTAGTCATCAATTTTATACACATCAGTGTATACATGTCAATCCCAATCGCCCAATTCAGCACCCCACCATCTCCCCCCCGCCACAGCTTCCCCCCTTGATGTCCATACGTTTGTTCTCTACATCTGTGTCTCAACTTCTGCCCTGCAAACCAGTTCATCTGTACCATTTTTCTAGGTTCCACATACATGTGTTAATATACGATATTTGTTTTCCTCTTTCTGACTTACTTCTCTCTGTATGACAGTCTCTAGATCCATCCA
>NW_006778796.1:4714040-4722577 GCF_000442215.2 Lipotes vexillifer
TTTTTTTACATCTTTATTGGAGTATAATTGCTTTACAATGGTGTGTTAGTTTCTGCTTTATAACAAAGTGAATCAGTTATACATATACATATGTTCCCATAACTCTTCCCTCTTGCGTCTCCCTCCCTCCCACCCCTCTAGGTGGTCACAAAGCACTGAGCTGATCTCCCTGTGCTATGCGGCCACAACAGTGAGAGGCCCTCGTGCCGCAAAAAAAACAAAAAACAAACAAACAAAAAAAACAAGAGTCTGGCGTGGCTTAGCTGGGTCCTCTGCTTCAGGGTCTCCCCACAAGCCTGTAATCAAGGCGTCGGCCAGGGCTGGGAGTCTCCAGTCAGGAAGCATCCACTTCCCACAACAGTGAGAGGCCCTCGTGCCGCAAAAAAAACAAAAAACAAACAAACAAAAAAAACAAGAGTCTGGCGTGGCTTAGCTGGGTCCTCTGCTTCAGGGTCTCCCCACAAGGCTGTAATCAAGGCGTCGGCCAGGGCTGGGAGTCTCCAGTCAGGAAGCATCCACTTCCAAGCTCGTGTGGTTGTGGGGAGGATTCAGTTCCTTACAGGATGTTGGACTGGACCTCGGCTCCTCCCGAGGCCTCCCTCAGTTCCTTGCGACATGACCGTTTCCAACATGGCAGCTTGCTTCATCAAACCATGTAAGCTGAGAAGGTAACTAGCAAGATGGAAGTTACACTCTTTTATATCTCACTTTTATAACGGAAGTGAGATACCCTCAACATTGCCATATCCCATGGTCTAGAAGCAAGTTTCTCAAGGTAAGGAGAATACACAAGGCTGTGAGTACTAGCAGGTGGGGATATTTGGGGGCCATCTCAGAGGTTGCCCATCACATGTGTTAAGAATTTGTTGAGCCCCTCTTAGCTGCATGACCCTGTGCCAGGTGCCGGGGATATAGTGACGACCACCCTTCTCTCATCACAACTCACAAGCTATCTGGGGGAAAGGGAACAGACATTCAATAGATTATTGCAATTGGTGATAAACACACTAAGTTAGAAATACAGGGAATAAGAGCTCCAATCCAGTCTAGGTTGAGGGAGGTAGGATGTCAGGCAGGGACATTTCAATGGAGACTTAAAGAAGGACTGGCCCAGGGTAGAGAAGGAGGAAGGAAGTTTTCCAGGCAGAGGAAACAGCCTGTGCAAAGATCCTGAGGCAGGAAAGACTGTGTTGTATTTGAGGGAAGAGTGGCTGCAGTGTCGAGTGAGAGAACAGGAACAGCAAGAGAAGGAAGTGAGGTCTTGTCTGCTGTCTTAAGGATTCTGGCCCATGGCCAGTGACCTCAAGGAGGCCCTTGAGAAGTGACTTGGAGACCCCTTTGGCCACTTTTCTCTTCCTGAGGGCTTCTCTCTACTGGCCTGCAGTCAGTCTTGAGGCTGTGACCATGCTCAGATGCACCTGAGTGCCTCATTCCTCTTTATCTTGTGATGATATCCTGCTGATATTGTACCGTATAGACCCAAAAGCTCTTCCTCCTCCCACCTATAGGATTTTTCTAGAGGTTTTCAAGCAAAACCAGGTGTAGACCCCTAATATGTAAAACAGACAAAAGCAGAACCACTCAGATCACAGACAGTTACAGGAGGAGAAGGTGCCCTTGGGAACACCTTTCCCCACATTCCCACGAGGGTTCTCAAGACACCCCTCTGGGGCTCTAGGACTCTGACAATCCTAGTTGGAGAAACATGTCCCTCAGCCACAACTTTGCCAAATATTATTCCCAAGGACTCATTCTTTCAATAAACCTTTACTGAACCCTTACAATGTATCAGGCATGAGGGAGGCACTGAGCATACGAAGGAAGGTGATTAAGACAGTTTCCTCCCTCCGTGAACTCACTAAGGAGGGATTCACATGGGTGAATGACTCATCGCATTATGATGTGATGTGCAATTACAGAGGGTAAGGCAGAGAACCACGGTGGCTCAAAGGGGACACACGCAGAAAAGACTTCAGGAGTAGATGAAGCTTGAGTGAAGAGGAGTTTGCAGGTGAACAAGAGGCCCGGTGATACCTGTCTCTGAGGATTTGCCCTTGAAATCACTCCCTTCCCCCTGTACCTCTCAGATCTCACCATCTAGATGGGGTACCCCCTCTCACTAGGCTAAAAGAAGAGCCCTAGGCTTGCAGCAGAAAGGCCTTGAGTGAGCTCCCAGGTTCTGTAACAACCATGGTGTAAGCTCATATTGGGTTTTAATTTCTCACAGTTCCTGGATTGAGATAGAAGTTGAGCAACTTTACACAGCTGAAGACCCAAATTGTCTTTCCAAACTTCTCAGTAGAGGGACTGAGCAGGGAACACTGGGTATCCCACCTTAGAGCATTTCTTCCCAACCAAGGCTCTTTCAGAAGGGGCAGTGGACCTGTCTGCTGTCAGAGTCTTAGACTGGGGTCACTCATCAGGTCGAGCATGTTCTGTTGGCTTCTGGGGTTCTCCCTGATGGGCCTCGACAGTCCAGAATTCTAGGGAGAGCTGGCTTCCTTTTGCTAAGTAATTATGCAGAGATTTGACTAATCATTCCCAACAACAACTAAAAGCTCTTACCAGTCCTAAAACAGTAAATTCAGTAAATTTAAAGTCTTAAAATAGTAAAGGATGCAATATGCATTGCATATTGCATAGACTCAGTATGCTGAGGCTATGTGATATCAGAACAACTGGCCATTCAGAGGAAAAGCCTTCAGGACCGGATGCTGGGTTGTGCAAGCCAGGCAGTCTGTTGTTTAATTGTTTTATCTCTGGTGACTCATACATCTTTAGCTTAGCCTCAGGCCAGGTTTGGGTAATAACAGCAAAAGAGTCCAGCTCAACTCTCTCCTCCTCCCAAAGATCTTCCTTCCAACAGAAAAATAAGCTCTGTCTTTGTCCTACAAACTCAAACTACCTTTGGATTTTTCCACACATTGTAAGGTCCTAGCATATTCTCTTGGGACACCTACACCTCTTATCTTGTTTTTATAATGTTGATTACAATTTTATACTGTTTTTTTTCTCAGGGGATGCCTTTGACTACCAGAGTAGATGGTAAGCTCCTTTCAGGCTCAGGGAATGCTTTCCCCATATTGGAAGTTATGGCTCTTTGCCATCTCCACTAGACTTAGCACAGTGTCAGGCAAGTAGGCACTCTATAAATATTTGTGTGTGAATGAATAACCATGGCCTGCCCTGTGTATTATGCAGCCAGTTTCCCTGACATGAGGGGACCCAGCCGGGGCATTTGTGAGGAAAGGAGGCAGTCTGGGAGAGCTGCAGGTGGTTCACAGCTGGCAGGCAACATCCACAGACCCCTGGTCAAATACATGTGAAAATTAACATCTTTATGCCTCAAAAAAAAAAAAAGAAAGAAAGAAAAAGAAACGCCCCTAATTGAACCTATATCGAGGGTGATTGCCATTTACTTAATCCCAGTTTGGACTACACATCACCAGGCTTCACTTGCACCCTTTCCTTTAGTTGTAAGTTAGCCATTTTTACCACATTTCACTTCTTTACCCTAGAAAGCATTTCCTGAAAACAGCCCACCGGAGGATTCTGCTAAGAGCAGCGAGTGGTTTTATTTCCTTTTCCTTCCAACTTTTGCCATTTACTGAGATGGCAGGCAGTTAGAGTTTCATCTCCTTGAAACTTGGTGAAAAATTGAAGAGCAGGTAACACAACCAGAGTACCATGGTGTACTTATTTAAAGATGGAATTTGCTTTTTAGTGCAAGCAAGGAGACGGCATGGTCTCCGCCCTGGATAACGTGTCGGGAGAGGGCTAGGCTTCTGTTCTGAGGACAGCCTCTCCTCGCTTTATGATTGTGGGTGACTCACTCAACCATCTGGCAACTTTCTTCCTGCCATTAAAGGTGAGAAGGAGAGTGAGGATATTACGAATGGCTTCTCAGGCCTGAGGATATTATGAGAATGTAGTGCTTTATGTCCATCCCTTCTAGAAAAAAGATCCACAAAAAGTGTGCATTTTGGGACTCACCTTTTCCATAAACTGGATCCTCTTCCCGTCTCCTCTGTTTCTAGCAAAGGGACCATTTTCTACTTGACACCTTTCCAGAGGCAATCAGTCAAGTCTTATCAAGTCTTCCTTTCCAAAGCCTGTGCATTTGTCCTTTTTATACACCTCATTCATTTACTTAGTGACAATTACTAAGCATCAGTGAAATGCAAACCATTGTATTGGCTGCAGTGGATAAAAATAAGACTAAGAAGTGGATAGAAATAAGAAGAGTTGGTTCTCGCCATTAAGAAGTTTACAAAGCTGCTGAAGGGTCACAGTTATCAACTATTTCTCAGGTATTTTCCTCACATGTGAGAAACTAAAGGTCCAGTTTGAATCTCCTGCCTGAAATCTCATCTATTTTCTCTATCAAGCATTCCATGGCCAAAATAAGATTCCTAAATAAACATTTTAATCATGTCATTTCATGGAGTTAAAACTTTCCCATAGCTCTTCACTGCTTACAGGATAAAGATCAAACTCTTAATTTAACTCAAGTTCAAGAGCTTCTAAATTTGGAATTAACTTATTTTCTGATCTTTCTTCCCACAACTCCTCATTATAAATTTTCTGCTCAAATTGGTCAGATTATTATGCTAAAATTCTATGTCCAGTCTATTTATTCATCTAGTCAAGAATGAATTGGATATCTTCTGTGTGGCAGTGCTATGATAAAGGATGGTGTACAGTTTCTGCACTCAAAGAGCTTACTCTTTAGACAAGGATACAGACAAATGAATTGACCATGACAATGACAGAAGGAACACTGGATGGAATTAAGCACTGGATGTGACGGGAGCACACAGAACCACGGCTAATCCAGCATTGCAGAAGTCAAGGAACATCACTCAGAGAAAATGACATCTAAAGTGAGCAGTTAGGCAAGAAGTTGAAGAAAGTGTGTACCAGACAGAAAACGCAGTGTGTTCAATGGCCTGGTTGGAGAACAGGTTGGGTTTGAGTAACTTAGAGAATGTGAATCAGAATGGAATATGAAACAAGTGTGTGGTGTGTGTAGGGGGAGATCTCATCAATGAGGCTAACAGGTTTAGGCTGGATGGGTTTGAAGCAGCAGATTCTCATGACCAGACTGGGCTGTCATCTAGAGAATGCTGTACCCCAGTCCCACAAATCCGAAGTGGAGTGCTTGGGAGCGTTAAGTAAGGTCTTTCTTTCTAGGATTATTGTTAATGATCTTGTTAAGATGTTTGATCAATTTCCCTGCATTAGTCCTGAAAGTATGTGAACTCCAACTGAGTCAGTCTTTGAGAATCCAAGCTCTTATAGGGCCTTAAGAGAATAACATAGGAGATTTGCCTAAATGAATACAGACTAGTCTATCACCTGGTGGTATTTCCTATCAAACTCTTGCCATAAAGATAATAGCTATCGCTGGTTGAGTGCTCACTACAAACTCATACACTCACATGACATTGAGTGAGATACCTACTACTACACCCGTTTTAGTGATGGGAAAAGTGACTCAGTTTAAGCAGCTGGCTCGAGGTCTTAGGGTCGATTGTAAATATTTGTTTATTATGAACAAAGAAAGTTGGAATTTGAACCCAGAACTAGAACAGGTAATTTTAAGGTCTGTTTAGTTGAAATTTACTCTGTATTAATCAAAGATGTTTTAGGATATTTCCTTTCCGTCTCCCTTCCTCATATGTCCAGGTGTATAGGCTGCTCTATGCTTTGCCTAGATTGGTAGGTATATAACAGATACACATGGCATTGGATGAAGAAATGAGTAAAGGAAGGATGTACAGGGAAGAGGGTGAGGAGAGTTTTGGGGTGATTTGTACTGATGAGATACGGGTGAGCGGAATTTAAACCATGCAAAATGAGGAGGACTAATGCTTCCCCCACTGACTTTAACTCAGGCCCACACCTTATAGTAATAACCAGTTGGTTGGAGGGAAATTGCTTCTCTCCTATGGCCCATTTGGGAGGCGTGATGAATGGCTCCTTACATAAGGCTCCCTTGTATGGAGGAACACAAGTACACAGAACGGAGTCCTCCAAACACAGAGGCCCATGTCCAGGTTTTAAAAACCACCAACCAACCTGTATCCAGAAACAGCCGTTCATTTAGATGTGCAGGAACCGAACAACTTCAGAAATGTTCCAAGTCAAACCGCCCAGGGTAAAAAACAAACAGCAGCAGCTTGCTTCCAGGGGTTTCCAGGACTCACCCTGCCCAATAAAGAAAACAACGGCCAAATCTGCTCGTTAACCAATTCCAGTCTGAGAAGATAACTCTGGGCCTCAATATTGTTTAACTATTTAACAATGGAAAAAATAATGAAAATGATCCAAGACGTTGAAAATAGGTTAGGAACTCAATGAGAAGTCAATATTTCAGTTGATATCCCACTACTTACTATCTGCCCTAGGAAGCAAGTGCACAGATGCTTACCACAACATTGCTTGTGATTGGAAAAAACCCAGAAAACAACCTAAATATCCATTAATGGGAGAAGATCCTTTAATCATGGGTCATGATTAATGACCCATGTGTAGTCATGTTGTGGAATATATCATACAAAGAGGAAAAGGAAGTACTAATGGGTACTAATAAGTACTCAGGGGGCTAAGTCTCCTTGTCAGTTGAGTGGAAAAAGTAAATTGCAGGATAATATGGACAGTTTGACAACCTTTAAGTATTAAAAAAGAGAAAGTAAAACTAACTTTGAGTAATGCTATATCTTTTCTGAGAGTAAATGTATTGGAAAAAGTTGTGGAAAGATACATAGCAAATGGATGAGTGATCACTTCTGGAGAGGAGAACAGGATAGGGGGTGAGGGCAAAGTGGGGTCTTCAGTTTTATTTATAATGTGTTTTTTTTTTTTTTTTTTTTTTTTTTTATGCGAGCCTCTCACTGTTGTGGCCTCTCCCGTTGCGGAGCACAGGCTCCGGACGGGCAGGCTCAGCGGCCATGGCTCACAGGCCCAGCCGCTCTGCGGCATGTGGGGTCCTCCCGGACCAGGGCACGAATCCATGTCCCCTGCATCAGCAGGCGGACTCTCAACCACTGCGCCACCAGGGAAGCCCTATAATGTTTGTATAAGCAGATATATTCATGCATTTGTTATATAATTATAAATTAGTATTAATTATAAAATATATCATAAGTTCACTTGAAAGAGAACAGGCTTTAGGGTTACTAATATGAGGATCTCACTTAGCTATCTGCCAAATTCATGTAGGAAAAAGGAAACAAAAAATTCTTAAGGAAATTTAGACTTCTCAAGGAAGAATTTCCACTGGTGTTACTGAGACTAAGAAACCATGTTTTCCATTAGTTGGTGTTTTGAGACTACAAAACAGATAACCAAATGAAACTGTTAAGACTTTCTTTCTGAAAACCTTTATTACTGGGACATACTTAATGAGTAAACTTAGAAGTAAGTAAGAACCACCCCCCCATAGAATAAAGTGAAATTGAGTAAATTATCCAGAATTATGCTTAGTTTTCCAATATATGATTAATTATTGATTGGAGGACACTAATGAAAAAAATTATGTTCATAATAGCAGCAGCAGAGCATAAAGCATCCTAGAATACACAGGCATGATATGACCAAAACTTTATTAAGAAATATGTAAATGGAGAGGTAGATTACATTGCTGGGTGAAAAAAAAAAAAACTGCTGGAAAGGATGAACAAATCCTTCTCAAATTAATTGACAAGATTAAGCCATTCCCATCAAAAAATCCCAATGGAATTTTGTTTTGTTGTTGGAATTTGAGGACTTGATTCTAAAATTCACTTGAAAGAACAGAATGATGAGAAAAATTAAGATTTTTCTTGTTCCACTACATATTAAAGTATAACACAGAATGTCAGTTTTTTAAATGTTGTGGTATTGTTGTAAGAATCAAAATAAGAATACAACAGAATAGAATTTCTGTCCTGAAACAGTTCTATCAATATATGCATGTGAGATAAATATCACAATCCAATGACAAAAGGAAAGATTATTCAACAGATGATATATATTTTTAATTGGCTATATGAAAAGAACGACAAAGTCAAGCCTAATTCCAGAAATTTTGGCCTCAAAACTTCCATATAACCATAAGACATACAATTTTTATTTGAAAATGTAGATTAAGATATAATTGATATTTAGAGAGAAGGACATTCTAAACATAAACAAAAAAGAGGTCATAAGAGGAAAGATTATGTTTTGAGCATAGAGAAAAGTAAAACTCTTTTACGGGGCTTCTGAGTTACATGATTACAGAGGAATGGTGACTGCTGGAGCTTGCCCAGCCCCACAGCCTTGCTTCTGCATATCAAACCACCACCATCCAAATGAAACGAAGGCAGAACTGAAAAGCAGTTCTTCAACATACGTGACAAAGAGATTCAGATGGAGTGATCTTTTTACAACATAGGAGACCACCTCTCTCTTTTCAGTCCTTCCAAGAACTCCATCTCATTCCAAGCAGAGACCAAAGTCTTCCAGCGGCCTCAAGGCTGTGCCACCTCTGTCTTCATCTCCTCCCACTCTTT
>NW_006778796.1:4722587-4751088 GCF_000442215.2 Lipotes vexillifer
CTTTCCCTCTATTTCTCACTCCAACCATACTGGCCATCTTGTACCCTGAACCCACCAAGCACAGTCCCACTCCCTGGCCTTTGCTCTTGCTGTTCCCTTTGTCTAAGCCTCTCTCCCTCATTTTTTTCAGACCTCTATGTCACTTTAAAAATGGCTACCCCTCCTTGGGGGCTGGCTTTTTCTTCCATGGCACGAGTCCTCACTGACATTCCACATATTGACTTGTTCTTCTGTTTTCTGTCTACATGCCTCTTGAACATATGCTCTGTGAGGGCAGGTGTTGTGTCTACTTTGATCACGTCTCTATTGCCAGCATCTCGAACAGTATCTGCATATAGTACTCAGAATAAATATACTTATTAATTAGTACTTTTATTACAATTAACAGAGAACCATTTGAGCTACCTTAAGTTAAAACTGACTAAGGGTAGGAAGGCAGCTAGACCTCAGTTACTAGAACCAGCACGAGAACATTATCAGAATCTGAGACTGCTCTCTTTCTCTCTCTTCTGCTTCATACTTACGTTTCCCTGCAGGTCTCCATCTCTGTTTCCCAGAGCACATGGTGGTCAAAGAGCCCCCAGAAGCACCCAAGTTTTACCATAACTTGTCCAGCTACTTGGGGAGAAGATGACCTGACTCTCTTGGTTCTATTCCAGCTCCCTGGGGAAGGCTGTGATTAACTTGGTTGGATTGATGTCTATCCCAGGACCAACAGACTGTGGCCAGGTGACCAACTGACTGAGGTGGGTCAGAAGTTCATGTGAAATTATGGTGTCCCTGCTGCAACCACATGGGCAGAGGAGAGGGCAATTCCTAACGAGATGTGTTATGAAGACAAGCTAACAGGTGTCTGCTACAACATAAAATTAACTCTTTCAGATCAATTATTTAAAATCCTAACCCCTAATTTAAAAATGAAAATGATACAAACATAATTTGCAAAAAAGGAAATACCACTGTCCAATACATTTTAAAGAGGATTTGACCTCATTTATAGCCCAAACTTAGTCTAAATTAGTATATTGCTGGGCAAAATATTCGTCACAATATGACAAAAGGTTAATGTTCTGAATATATAAAGAGTTCAAAAACATTGAAAAATGAAAGATATTAACACTGCCTGGAAAAGATAGGGGATATGAAAAAACTATTCTTAAAAGGGAGAAAGCCTGGAAAGATACCCACATTCATGGATTGGAAGACTTAATAGTGTTAATGTGTTAGTACTATCCAAAAGCGATATATGCATTTAATGCAGTTCTATTAAAATTTCAATGGTGTGTTTTACAGAAATAGATAAATCCATCCTAAAATTCATAGGGAATCTCAAGGGACCCCTAATAGCCAAAAAAATCTTGAAAAAAACAACAAAGTTGGAGGTCTCATATTTCATGAATTTAAAACTTATTACAAAGTTACAGTAATCAAAACAATATGGGAATGACATAAAGACAGATATGAAGACCAATGTAATAGAACAGACAGCCCAGAAATAAACCCTCACATATATGGTCAAGGAATTTTTCACAAGGATGCCAAGACCATTCAAAGAGGAAAGGACTGTCCTTTCAACATGGCTTTGGGAAAATTGGGAATCCACAGGCAAGATAATAAAGTTGGATGCTTACTTTATCCCATATACAAACATCAACCCAAATGGATAAAAAACCTAAGTGTAAGACCTAAAACTATAAAACTCCTAGAAGAAAACGGGAAAACCTTCATGACTTTAGATATAGCAATGATTTCTTGGATATGACACTGAAAGCACAGGCAATAAGAGCAAAAATAGACAAATGGGATTACATCAAACTTAAAAACTTCTGCACATCAAAGGAAACAATTCTCATAACAAAAAAGCAACATACAAAATGGGAGAAGATATTTGCAAATTAGGTATCTGATAAGGAGTTGATACCCAGTATATATAAAGAACTTCTACAACTTGATAACAAAAAAACAAATAACCCAATTAAAAAATAGCCAAAGGACTTGAATATACATTTCTTCAAAGATATACAAACAACCAACAAGCATATGAAAAGATGCTCAGCTTAGAGAAATGCAAATCAAAACCATACCTCACACCCATTAGGATGGACACTATCAAAAAAACAGAAAATAACAAGTGTTAGTGAGAATGTGGAGAAATTGGAACATTTGTGCACTGTTGGTGGGAATGCGAAATGGTGGAGCTACTATGGAAAATAGTATGGAGGTACCTTAAAAAATTAAAATTAGAATTACTTTATGATCCAGCAATCCCATTACTGATAATATATCCAAAAGAATTACTTGCACACCAATGTTCATTACAGTATTATTCACAATAGCCAAGAGATGGAAGCAACCAAAGTGTTCATCAACAGGTGAATGGATAAACAAAATGTGGTATATACATACAATAGAATATTATTCAGCCAAAAAAAAAGGAAATCCTGTCACATGATAAAACATGGGTGAACCTTGAGGACATTATGCTAAATGAAATAAGCCAGCCACAAAAAAGACAAATACTGTATTATTCTATTTATATGAGGTATCTAAAACAGTCAAACTCACGGAATCAGAAAGTAGAATGGTGGTTGCCAGGAGCTATGGGGAGGGGGAAATGGGAAGTTATTGTTCAATGGGTTTAGAGTTTCAGTTTCACAAGATTAAAAAGTTATAGAGATTTGCTGTCCAATATGAATATACTTAACACTACTGAACTGTACACTTAAAAATGGTTAAGATGGTAAATTTTATATGTCTTTTACGAAAAACAAAAACAGAAAACAAAAACCCAGGTGGATTTGTACATGCATTCAAGTTTGAGTTGCATTCTTCTACATCCTAAAAGCCCTGAAATTGTACCTAGAGTTTCAAAGCTTTGATACCCTTAAAAATTATTTTATAGATGTGGTCTGGAGAATATAACAAAACAACATTTGAACAAAGCAATGAATAAGATGGAAAGAGACAATGAATCACAACGTTCAAAAGTAGCATCCGGGCTTCCCTGGTGGCGCAGTGGTTGAGAGTCCGCCTGCCAATGCAGGGGACACGGGTTCGTGCCCTGGTCTGGGAAGATCCCACATGCCGCGGAGCGGCTAGGCCCGTGAGCCATGGCCGCTGAGCCTGCAAGTCCGGAGCCTGTGCTCTGCAACGGGAGAGGCCACAACAGTGAGAGGCCCGCGTACTGAAAAAAAAAAAAAGTAGCATCCACCAAGGAGATTTAATGTTGATTTGCAGATACAATACAAATAAGACTTTCACTAATTGGCCAGAGTGGGAAATTCTAATTGTTAAAAAAAATGTATTGATAATCAAAGAAATTTGGTGATTCCTCTTTCAGGCATAATGACCCACTTAGTAAGATCAAACAAACAAACAAACATACTATTCCCATCAAGTTGTCAAATTTAAAACATAAATACAATGTAAAAAAACCATATTGAGAAATAATATACATACAGGAAAGGGCAAAATCTTAAATGTAATAGTCAATGAATTTTGACCCCTATGTGCAACACACACACACACACACACAGAGTGAAACCACACAAATCAAGATACAGACCACTTCCAAAACTGTGGCAGACTCTCTCATGCTCCCTTCCCATTCAATCCCTCTTGAGAATGTTTTGGAGCTGATACTCGGTACTTGTAATTATGTTGTGTGACATGCACTTCTGTACATCATTAATAGGAGTGTAATTAGTGGATGCTTTCTATAAGGCAATTTTATAATGTTATCCAAAGTATTCATAATTCTTAAATTTCTTTACTAAGGAAGGAATTGAATTTCCTGGAGTCTATCCTAAGCAAATAATATGAGATTTAATAAAACATATACATATAAGGATGCTCATTACTGCAAAAATGTTTTCAATAAATTAGAAATTACAAAGATATAAGTCAAAGAATACAAATTTTCAGCTAAAGAAGAATAAGTTCTGAGGATCTAATGTACAGCATAGTGACTACAGTTATTCATACAGTACTGTATACTTAAGATTGTTGAGAGTGGATCTTAAATAAAACATTCTCCCTACAAAAAAAATTTTAAAAGTTAACTATGTGAGGTGATGGACGTGTTAATTATTTTGATCTGGGTAATCATTCCAAGATGGAAATGTATATCAAATCATCATGTTGTATAATTTAAATATATACAATTACATTTGTCAATTATTTCTCAATAAAGCCAGAGAAAAAATAAAGCACACACAAAAAACTAGAAATAGCCTAAGTGATCATCACAAGGGAATGGTTAAATATTAACATATATACTTGATGAAATAATTTGCAATCATTAAAAATTAGGTTTTTAACAAATTTATTACATGAAAAAATACTCATAATTATTAGGTATTAATTAATAAGGATGAAATAAAATGGGAAATTCAACATGATACTAATTTTGAAAAACATTAATGAAAAAAACTAGCTTGATATTATCTCTAGCTGATAAACATATAGGAAATCTTTATTTTGTTCTTTTACTTCTTATATTTTCCAAATTTTTTATAATCACATGATTATACACATAGAGAATATATATAAAAAGATATATGTAGATATATAGATATACCTTATGATATCTATAATCAGAAAAAACCTTATCAGAAAAAGTAAGTTAGGAAAGTAAACAAATACCATTGGTTCGATTCCTTTGAGTATGAAATAACTGTAATTCCCATATAATTTACACTGGAGACATAAATAACAAAAACAACAAAGTACATACAGATCAAAGTCAAATGCAGACATCTATGAAGAATCCCATGACACACCTTGTGTTATAGACAACTGACAAAGGCTCATCATTTCAATGTTTTGTCGAAAGGAAAAGACTGTGAAAGCTGCATAAAATTCTGTGCTATTCCTACAATGGAAAGAAAGGCAGAAATAAAAGAAAAATCCCAAGTCTCTATAATGACTCATTTTCATCTTCTTTCCAGAGTTCACAAGAGATGTCAAAACCAATCCAATCTGGAAGTTTCTGGATGGGACCCAAAGTCCTCCTGACACCCACAGAACACAGATGACACAGAAGAAACAAACATCTGACCTGCTCTTTAGTAGTTTTGAAGTTCTTTACCAAAGAGCAAAATTTAAGGCCTGTATTCCCTGGTGGATCTGTAAATAACTCTCTCTCTGCTTTATTTTTACTGAAAGTTGGAGGGAAAATAAACTTGCCAAGGTTTGTGCAACACAATCCATATAGATGGAGCAAGAACATATCAGAGTTTTGATTTGTATTTACTTTCATGTCACCTTTTAAAAATTTCTATTCCCCCTGTGTACAGGCTACATCAGCACAGTGGTACATGAACGTACTTTTAAAATAAATATACATACACACATGGGATGTTCATGCTCACATTTTTTAATGGTAGGGGTATGTGCAAAAAAAAAAAGTCGCAGACTATCAGTCTAGACTGGAGGATCTCAGCCTCAATTAACTGTGAAATATGTTGCAGTTAACGTTTTACTGATAATAATGAAATATTATATCAGATTGGGATTTTAAAAAATCAGAGCAGATTCAGTTTATCACTCTCAGTTCTTATACAGGTAGTGTGCTTTACTTTTTTTTTTAATTTTAAAGACTTTATTTTTTAAAGCAGGTTTAAGTTAGCAGCAAAAATAAGAGAAAAGTACAGAGATTTCTCACATACCTCTGTTCCCACCCATGCACAGCCTCCCACCCATGCACAGCCTCCCCATTATCAGCATCCCCCACCAGAGTGGCACATTTGTTATAACTGATGAACCTCCACTGATGCATCATTATCACCCAAAGTCCATAGTTTACATTAGGTTTCATTCTTGGTGTTGCACATTCTATGATTTTGGACAAATGTCTAACCACATGTATCCATCATTATAGTATCATACAGAGAATTTTCACTACCCTAAAAATCTTCTATGCTCTGCCTATTCATCCTTCCCTCCACCCTCCAACCCTGGCAACCGCTTATCTTTTTACTGTCTCCATAGTTTTGCCTTTTCCAGAATGTCTTATAGTTGGAATCATACAGTATGTAGCCTTTGTAGATTTCCTTCTTTCACTTAGCAACATGCATTTAAACTTCCTCCATGTTTTTTCATAGCTTGATAGTTTATTTCTTTTTAATGATGAATAATATTTCATTACCTGTATGTACCACAGTTTACAAATCCATTCATCTACTGAAGGACATCTTGGTTGCTTCCAAGTTTTGGCAATTATGAATAAAGCTGCCAAAAACATGTGTGTGCAGAATTTTGTTGAACAGAAGTTTTCAACTCCTTTGGGTAAATACCAAGGAGCATGATTGCTGGCTCATATGGTACAAGTATGTTTAGTTTTCTCAGAAACTGCCAATTGCCTTCCCAAGTGGCTGTATCATTTTACATTCCCACCAGCAGTGAATGAGAGTTCCTGATGCTCCACATCCTCACCAGCATTTGGTGGTGTCAGTGTTTTGAATCTAGCCATTCTGATAGATGTGAAGTGGTATCTCACTGTTATTTTAATTTGCACTTCCCTGATGACATATGATGTGGAATTTTTTTTTTTTTTTGCGGTATGCGGGCCTCTCACTGTGGCGGCCTCTCCCACTGCGGAGCACAGGCTCCGGATCCGCAGGGTCAGCGGCCATGGCTCACGGGCCCAGCCGCTCCGCGGCATGTGGGACCCTCCCGGACCGGGGCACGATCCTGCATCCCCTGCATCGGCAGACGGACTCCCAACCACTGCGCCACCAGGGAAGCCCTGGAATATCTTTTTATTTGCTTACTTGCCATTTGTGTATGTCCTTTGGTGAGGTGTCTGTTAAGGTCTTTGGTCCAATTTTTATTTTTAAAAATTTTTAAATAAATAAATTTATTTATTTTTATTTTTGGCTGTGTTGGGTCTTCGTTGCTGTGTGAGGGCTTTCTCTAGTTGCGGCAAGCAGGGGCTACTCTTCTTTGTGGTGCGCAGGCTTCTCATTGCGGTGGCTTCTCTTGTTGTGGAGCATGGGCTCTAGGAGCACAGGCTTCAGTAGTTGTGGCTCATGCGCTCTAGAGCGCAGGCTCAGTAGAGCTTAGTTGCTCTACTAAGGGCTTAGTTGCTCCGCGGCATGTGGGATTATCCTGGACCAGGGCTCGAACCCGTGTCCCCTGCATTGGCAGGCAGATTCTCAACCACTGTGCCACCAGGGAAGTCCCTCATGTTATTTATATTAATGCTAATTTTTTAAAAAAATCAACATATGGCATATTAAGATAAGTTTTATCTAAGCTTATTCTTCAGTTGTAATATTTCCTTACCATGTTAATATACATGTAAAGAAATGAGCTGAAAAACAACTCATCTTGCATTGTAAATGAAGTTTAAAAATTAGACAAACGCTGTGGTTTTCCATATTGTATTATAATTTTTAAAAATCCAAATGACTGATTAATCAGATGGATAAAATTGTATTAATGTCAAATCAAGAAGAAAAAGTCGGTAGTACTACTTTCTTATTTTTTTCTGTAAAATATTTTCAGATATTTTTCAATATCTGGATAGATCATGAAAGAGCGCCATGGTTGTGAACATCACCCAACATTCACGTTGCAGTAGGAAAAAGACGAGAACCTTGGGTCTATATTTCAGTCCCATCTGAAGAGATCAACTCTACATCGGTATCCCAGAAATCCAGAGTGATCCTCAATCTCCAGGCAGTTCACGTGGACTGGACTTTCGGAAGTGCAGATGGTGTCAGGACCTGGAGGGACCCTGAGGCTGAGTGATGGGAAGGAGAGAGGTGTGGAATCAGGAATAGATGACAGTCACAAGTAAGTCGATGTGTTGACTTGTTCCAGTTTCCCCAGAGATAGACTGACCATTTGTCAGGAAAGCATTTTAAGTCAACACCTCCAGCTATACACAGCTTAACTTAGCCATTGATGGGATCATAAGATGTAGGATTAAAGTGAGAGGTCACTTCATTCCCTTTAGATCTCATGGTGATTTTGTCAAGCCTAGAAGGCAGTGTGTGTCAGAAGGGTGACAATCAAGAGCCAAAAGGAAAAAACCAAACTAAACCAAACAAACAAACAACACAAAAACAGGCAACAGAGTCCTTCTAGTCTTTGTACTAGAGATGAACAGATTGTTCCTCAGATCACTGAGAAATGGCCTTAAGTTTTAACAATCAGAATTTAGACATATCATAATTTTGGTACAGATGCGATAGAGAGCCCAGGGGATTAAAAATCTAGTGATAAATAGGGAAGTGGGTAAGATTTTCAGAGGAGAGAGTTAGTTAACATTGGAATGGGTTATATTGATGAAGATTGTTCAAAGGACATTTGTTCTCAGCAGACATTAAAACAGGATAGAATCTCACCCCCACTTGGCCAATACAAATTAACTCTCAGGCCTCTTAAGATTTTGCAACTCTATGATTCTCTATAGGGTGTAATAAAATTTTACTACCACATTTTTCCTATGGAATGTCATTAAACGGACAAATCTCAGAAGTGGATCATCCTGGTCAAAGTAAACCCCACTTCCTTATGCCTAACACAGCCACACATGGACATATAACCTAAGATTTGTGATTTGGGGGGATAATCTTCAGGACATTAAATAATGATCCTTAACACTGGCTGCATATTATAACTATCTGAAGAGCTTTAAAAAAATTGGTGCTGCAAGACTTTCAGTACACTGAAAACTATAAAACACCATTGAAAGAAATTACAGAAGACGTAAATAAATGGAAACATTTCATGTTAATGGTTTGGGTGGCTTAACACTGTTAAGATGGTAATACTCTTCAAATTTATATATAGAGTCAATGCAATTCCTATCAAAATCCAGTCTGGCTATTTTACAGAAAGTGGTAAGCTTATCCTAAAATTCATATGGAAATTCAGAGGACCCAAAATAGTCAAAACAATCTTGAAAAGGAACAACAAAGTTGTAGGACTCACGCTTCTCAATTTCAAACTTACTACAAAGCTACAGAAATCAAGACTGTTGGGTACTGGCATAAGGTTAGACATATAAATCAATGGGATAGAATTGAGAGTCCAGAAATAAACCCATGTGTCTATGGTCAACTGACAAGACTGCCAAGACATTCAGCAGGGAAAGAATAGTCTTTTCAACAAATGGTGATAGGACGTGTGATATTGTGATTCACACTAAGATATGTTTGGTCTTCATCCCCATTTCTGGCACAAAACTTGTTGTGGATTGGTTATGATTTCAAATCCACTTGTTTATGACTTAAGTGAAGTCGTTTGATCTAAGGGTGACTTTGTTTATCTTGAGGAAGCTGTGCCAAGATGATGTCATTGACATCTGCTGTGGATCAGCACGCAGTAGTTCAGCTATTGAGAGGTGTTGCTGGGGGGCTGATGGATCAGAACATGTGGAAGAGTGGCTAACACGCGATGGACATTTACACTTTAAATACTGAGTATCTGTGAAGGTTTACCGAGAGCATTCAGTCTGTGCAAGGCTATTCTTTGCTGAACAAAATAGCTCTCCAAAGAGCTTAAGACACTGGCTCCTGCCATGGCCACTCCTGGTCAGCAGTGGTGTTAAACCATGCAGCAGTCTCAGGAAAAGAAGGGACATGTGTTCCTGCCTTGGCGAGGCTACTCCTCAGAGGACTGGTGCAAGCCGTGTAAGGGTCCCCGGAGCAGCCCACCTTACTGGCCAACACTGGCACCCTCACTCCACTAGCATTGAGCTCTAGCAACAAAAGGGACTTTGTGTTTACACTGGCAGCTGGATATCTGCTCTTGGGTGACTAAGCTGACTCTACTGAGAACCAGCTTGTAGAAAGGTACACCTCAACTAAATTTGGACTTACTCCTTTCACCTCCCCTCTGCCTGGGGCAGTAGTGTAATTCATCTATCATTGGTTTGAAGTACGAAATCTCTTTATTGGCTTATTGAGACATTATCCTATATGCTATTGGCTTGTGAAATATTACTATTATAAATTATATTACTGCCTTGAACCTGTGTTAAACAAATTATTGGCAAAGACAATCTCAGTCTCTGAGAATAATTTGCTGGACAAAACACAACTCCCAAAACACTGGGAATTTCCTAAGTGATGAGAGCCATAAAGGTTTTTTGTTATGTTAATTAGAAGACTTTTGGAAAGCACCTAAGGATGGTGGCTGTTGCCAGGAGAATCAACCCTGTGATTTGAATGTTGGAACTTTCAGTCCCACTCCCCTGAACTCCAGGGAGGTTGAATCGATTGCCCATAGCCAGTGCTTTAATCCATCATGTCTCAGCAATGAAGCCTCCATAAAACCCCAAAAGGACAGGATTCAGAGAGTAGAGAAAAGATGGGGCCAAGATGGAGGAGTAGACAGACCATGAGCTCACCTCTTCTCAGAAGCGCACCACAATCACAACTATCTGCAGAACAACCATCAGTGAAAAAGACCAGAACCTACCAGAAAAGATCTCCTA
Organism: Lipotes vexillifer; assembly: GCF_000442215.2. Lineage (NCBI taxonomy): Eukaryota > Metazoa > Chordata > Mammalia > Artiodactyla > Lipotidae > Lipotes > Lipotes vexillifer. The sequence goes on from NW_006778796.1 coordinate 4,733,038, forward strand.
CAGCTAAAGACATAAAGAAGGAACCACAACGAGATGGGTAGGAGGGGTGGACTCATGATATAATCAAGTCTTATACTCCCAGGTGGGTGACCCACAAACTGGAGAATAATTATATTACAGAGGCTCTCCCCCAAGAGTGAGAGTTCTGAGCCCCGTGTCGGGTTCCCCAGCCTGAAGGTCCTGCACTTGGAAGATGAGCCCCCAGAGTATTTGGCTTTAAAGGCCAGTGGGGCTTAATTTTGGGAGTCCCAAAGGACTGGGGGAAACAGAGACTTCATTCTTAAAGGGCACACACAAAATTTCACACCCTCCAGGACCCAGGGCAAAAGCAGTAATGTGATAGGAGCCTGGGCCAGACCTACCTGCTGGTATTGCAGAGTCTTCGGAGAGGCAGTAGGCGGCTGTGGCTCACCCTGGGGACATGGACACTGGCAGCAGCCATGTTGGGAGCTTCTTTTACAGCATGGACACTGGTGCTGGCAGGCACCACTGTGAAATACTCATTAGCACCAAGACCTGGCCCCACCCAACTGCATGCAGGCATCAGTGCTGGAATGCCTCAGGCCAAACAACTAACTGGGAGGGGACACAGCCCACCCCACATCAGCAGCCAGGCTGCCAAAGGCTTCCTGAGCCCACAGCAACCACTAGATATGCCTCTAGACATGGCCCTACCCACCAGGAAGCCTGCCCTAGCCCCTGGACCAGCTTCGCCCACCAGGAGGTAGACACAAGCCACAAGAAAACCACAGTCCCACAGCCTGCTGACCCAGCCTGCCCATAGCAGGTCAGACCCTGCCCTGCCACCAGCTGGGCCATGGCCTCGAGCTTTGGGACACCCTGGACTCCACACCCAACTGTGTCAGGAATCAGCCCCCCACACCAGAGATCTGACACCAGCTCTGGGATCCCTGGGCCCTGCAGCCAGACTCCAGGACCTGGCTCTGCCTGCTAGTAGTCTGGCACTAATCCCAGGACCGGGTTTCACCCACCACTGGGTGGGAAACTGTCCTGGAGTCTTCTAGAACATGAATCCACCCACCAGTGAGCCAGCACTAGCCCCAGAGGTCCCTGGGGTTCTGCAGTCAGCCACCTCATGACCTGGTCCCGCCACTCAGCAGCTAGCAGCCTCTGCACAAGGCAGGGCCTAGTAACCAACCAGACTAGGGGCCAACCAAGCCTACAAGACTGCCCACATAGTCAGCCTGCCACAACAGAAGGACCCATGCAGCCCTCCTAGGGGGAACGCTGAGAGCATATAGCTTGGGGGACGAGAGAGAAGTACACTGCTAGGACACATAGGATGTCTCCTACAGAGGGCCACTTCTCAAAGGTTGGGAAACATAACTAACCTACCAGATACATAAAAATGCAAACAGCAGCTTAGGCAAAATGAGGTGGCAGAGAAACATGTTCCAGACAAAGGAACAAGATAAAGCCTCAGAAGAACTAACTGAAGTGGAGATAGGCAATCTACCAGAAAAACTGTTCGGGGTAATGATCACAAAGATGATCAAAGAACTGGGGAGCAGAATGGATGCACAAGCAAGAATTTAGAAGCTTTTAACAAAGAGTTAGAAAATATAAGAAAAGCCAGAGATGAAGAATACAATAACTGAAATGAAAAAACACACTAGAAGGAATCAGTAGTAGACTAAATGACACAGAGGAACAGATAAGTGAGTTGGAAGACAGAGTAGTGGAAATCACGGCCACTGAACAGAAAAAAGAAAAGAGAATGAAAAGAAATGAGGACAGTTTAAGAGACCTCTGGGACAACATCAAGGGCAGTAATATTTGCATTATAGGGGTCCCAGAAGGAGAGGAGAGAGAGGAAGGGACTGAGAACATATCTGAAGGAATAATAGCTGAAAACTCCCCTAATCTGGGAAAGGAAACAGTCATCCAAGTCCAAGAAGCACAGAGTTCCATACAGGATTAACCCAAAGAGGAATACACCACAACACACTAATCAAAATGACAAAAATTAAAGGTAAAGAGAGACTATCAAAAGCAGCAAGGGAAAAGCAACAAATAACATACAAGAGAACTCCCATAAGACTATCAGCTGATTTTTCAGCAGAAACTCTGCAGGCCAGAAGGGAATGGCACGATATATTTAAACTGATGAAAGGGAAAAACCTACAATCAAGAATCTCTACTCAGCAAGGCTCTTGTTCAGATTTGATGGAGAGATCAAAAGCCTTACAGACAAGCAAAAACTAAAAGAATTCACTAAACCAGCTTTACAACAAATGTTAAGGAACTTCTCTAGGCAAAAAAGAAGGCCACAACTAAATACAAGAAAATTACGAAATGGAAGAGCTCACTGGTAAAGGCAAACATGCAGACGGGGTAGGAAATAATCCATGCACAAAGCTAGTAGGAAGGTTAAAGGACAAAAGTAGTAAAATCACCTATATCCACAATAAGCAGTTAAGGGATAAAACAATTAGATGGAAAATATGATTATCAAATAGTAATTGTGAGGGGAAGAGAGTACAAATCAAATGCAGGGTTTTAAAAATGCATTTGAAATTAAAACAATCACCTATATATATATATACATATATATATATATACTACTCTATAAAAACTTCATGGTAACCACAAACCAAAAATCTATTAATAGATATACACAAAAAAGAAAAAAAGGAATCCAAACATAACACTAAAGATAGTCATCAAATTACAAGAGAAGAGAACAAGTGAAGAAGAAAGGAAAAAATAAAGGTCTACAAAAACAACCCCCAAACAATTAACAAAATGGCAATAAGGACATAGATACCAATAATCACCTAAACGTAAGTGGACTAAATGCTCCAATCGAAAGACACAGAGTGGCTGAATGGATACAAAAACAAGACCTGTATATATGCTGCCTACAGGGTACTCACTTCAGATCTAAAGACACACAGACTGAAAGTAAGGGGATGGAAAAAGGTATTCCATGCAAATGGAAATCAAAAGAAAGCCAGAGTAGCAATACTTATACCAGACAAAATGGAATTAAAAATAAAGACTGTTACAAGAAACAAAGAAGGACACTACATGATGATCAAGGGATCGATCCAGAGAGCAGGGAGGGTGGCACGCCTGGAGGGCACAGAGTTTCCATGCCCTTTTCCACTTGTATCCTGCCCTAGGCATCTCTTCCATCTGGCTATTCCTGAATTATATCTGTTGACTGAAAAAAGAGCGTACAACTCAAGAGCTGTGAGTTCAGTTTTATTTGGGGCAAAATGAGGACTACACTGTGGAGACAGCCTCTCAGATGCCTCTGAGGAACTGCTCCAAAGAGGTAGGGATGGAGGTCAGTATATTCATGATTTGGTCAAGGGGGTACATGCCATCAAGCACAGATCTCGGTGGAAGGCTGCTGCTAGTAACAAGGAGCAGATGTCTCTGTTAGTGATTTTAGTGCTTTTCTTGATATGAGAAGATGCAAAACTTGGGTTCATAAAACTTTCTTCTGAAAATATCTAACTATCTAAAGGCCCATTCTGCCAGTTTTTCCAGAGCAAAGAGTGCCTCATTTCTGATCTCCATCCTGAACTCCTTTCAGGGTGTATTAAAGGTCAGTGACTACAGTGGCTAGTGATTTAATTCTTGTAGAACCAGATGGAGAGGACTTTTTTTCCCCATTATCATATTCTTTTATAATAAACCAGTAACCCAGTAAGCAAATGTCTTCCTGAGTTCTGTGACCTTCTCCAGCAATTACTAGAACTCAAGCAGGCGTTGTGGGAATCTCTGATCTATAGCCAGAGCCCAGGTGATAATCCAGACATGCTATTAGCATCTGAAATTAGGGAGGGGGCAGTCTTAGGGGACTGAGCCCTTAACTTGTGGGTCTGATATTGAGTTGAACTGTAGGACACCCAGTTGGTGTCAGAGAATTTCTTGGTGACATAAGGGGAAAACTCACACACTGGAATTAGGTGCAGAATTGTAGTTGGTGATCAAAACTAAGACCAGAATCAGAATTTTAAGATGATTGGACATCCACACACAGAAGAATGAAGTTGGACTCCTACCTCATTCCATATACAAAAATTAACCCCAGGACTTCCCTGGTGGCCCAGTGGTTAAGAATCCGCCTGCCAGTGCAGGGGACATGTGTTCAAGCCCTGGTCTGGGAAGATCCCCCATGCTGCGGAGCAACTAAGCCCCTGCACCACAACTACTGAGCCTGCCCTCTAGAGCCCACGAGCCACAACTACTGAAGCCCGTGCCTAGAGCCTGTGCTCCACAACAAGAGAAGCCACCGCAATGAGAAGCCGGCGCACCACAACGAAGAGTAGCCCCTGCTCGCCACAACTAGAGAAAGCCCGTGCGCAGCAACAAAGACCCAACGCATCCAAAAATAAATAAATTAAATAAATTAAATTTAAAAAATTAACCCCAAATACATCAGAGACATAAATGTAAGAGGTAAAACTATAAAAGAAAACATAGGTGTAAATCTTCATGATTTTGAACTGGGTAATGGTTTCTTAGATTTGATACCAAAAGCACAACCAATAAGGAAAAAATAGATAAATTGGACTTCATCAAAATTAAAACTTTTGCGACTTCCCTGGCGGTCCAGTGGTTAAGACCCTGTGCTTCCAATGTAGGAGGCACAGGTTTGATTCTTAGTCAGGGAACTAAGATCTCACATGCCGTGCAGCGTGGCCAGAAAATAAATAAATAAAAATAAAAACATTTGTGCCTCAAAGAGCACTATAAAATGAAAAGCCAACCCACCAAAAACTGGGAGAAAATATTTGTAAATCATATTTTAGATATTATATATCAATAAATCTATACTCTGGTATCCAGAATATATAAAGACTCTTATAACTCAACAATAAAAAGACATATAACTCAATAGAAAAGTGAATGAGAAATCTGGATAGACATTTCCCGGAAGATATACAAATGCACAATAAACACATGAAAAGAAGTTCGACATTATTAGTCACAAGGGAAAAATGCAAATCAAAACCACAGTGAGATACTTCTTCATACCCACTAGGAAACTAATTGAAAACACAGATAATATCAAGTGTTGCTGAGGAGAAAGTGGGGAAACTATTACCCTCATACACTGCTAGTGGGAATGTAAAATAATGCAGCCACTTTAGAAAACACTTTGGCAGTTCTTCAAAAAGCTAAACATAGTGTAACTATCTGACCCAGTAATTTGACTCCTAAATGTATACCCAAGAGAACTGAAAACATATATCCACACAAAAACTTGTACACGAATGCTCATAGCAGCAGTATTCATAATAGCCAAAATGGAAACAATCCAAATGTCCATCAACTGATGAATGGATAAACAAAAGGTGGTATAGCTATACAATAGAATATTATTCAGTCATAAAAAGGAATGATGTAGGGATTCATGCTACAGTTAAGTATGACCTTGAAAATATGATGCTAGGTGAAAAAAGTCAATCACCAAAGGCCACATACTGTATGATTCCATTTTTATGAAATGTCCAGAATAGGCAAATCCATAGAGACAGAAAGTAAATTAGTGGTTGCCAGGATTTAGAAAGAGGAAGGAATGGGGAGTCAATAGGTACAAGTTTCTTCTGGGGGAGATGAAAATGTTCTGGAATTAGGGAGAAGTGATGGTTGCACAACTTTGTGAAGACACTAAGAACCACTCAGTTGCATACTTTGAGAGTGTGAATTTTATGGTATGTAAATTATATCGCAAAAAATTCTAAGAAAAAATACTGATGACTAGTCTCTAGTCAGATCAATCAAATCCAAATATCTGGGCATGAGACCAGGGCATTTAAATTTTTAAAGGCACCCTGGTGATTCTGAAGCACCAGCGGTTTGTAATCCACTGCATTAAATAAACCATCAGTCTTTTTTTTTTTTTATTGTGAATTTGTTGGCAGAGATTAACAAGACTCTTTGAACTTCCATGGCTTGATGGGGACAGATGGTAGGAAAACGTCTAGAGTAATGGTAGCTAAAATTTACCAGTGTCAGAATTCACCAGTGCTATCAACAAAGGGATATATTGTTTCAATTCATTATAATGTGGTTTTTAAAAAACAGTTTTCCCCAGTGCTAATCAGTTGGCTGTTCTTACATGTTCTCCCTGTTGCAATATCATTGAAGACTTTTCAAAGGATGTAACATTACCCTTAATTACAGTGTCACTATAAAAATGTGTACAATCTGTAATGTCAGGGTTTTATTTTTTTAATCTACTCCTGCTTCAAAGTTCCCACTGGAATAGCTATGGTGACCCCTAGTTCTGAGGATTTCCCTTTGGACCCAAAAGTGGGATGCAGACTTCAGACCCTGGGGCTGTCCAAAGGGTGGGGTGCTTTAAGCAAGCACAGGCTAAACTATTTCACCTACCCTAACTGAAGGCAAGAACCACAATTGCCAAGTAGTTTTACTACTTGGCAATTTTACTTTATCATTTGTTTAATATTCCCACTTAATTCCAAAAAGGAAGTTGAAGTAATTTGATTGTCTAAGAAGGTAGATTTAGGCCCAAAATAGGCCTCTAAGCAAAGTATTCATTTTCCAGCATGGTTCCTTATGCAGAGAGATATGAGCCTAAAAAATCCACTTAACCTGAATATTATATATCATTTTGTAAAATGTTTTCTACATGGTCTTATCCCGTGATGAGAAGCAGCAGGAACAAAGCCACACAGAAGATGTAATGGCAAAGTTCTCTACTGGGAAACACCTTGTTTCTGCTAAGATACCAGAATTATACACACTTTTTTATTAGAAAAGTTTAGCACATTTAAGCAATAACCTTTCTGAAACACGTAAGTCTCTAAATAATGGCTTTCAAACTTTTAATCTCCTATTAATAAGCATAATAGATGGAATGCAAAACACTCTCCTGAGCATATCAGAGTTATACAAAATAACTCTACCTATAACTTTGCTACTTTGTACTCCTTACAAGAAAGCATATCAATATTGAAGTATGTAAAAGCAATGTTATTAATATTGAATCTAGACTTCTGTTCATTGTACTAGTCTTTGCTAATATTGAATTACACTAATTACATTAATATTTAATTTGGGGATAGATTCAATAGAAATGCAATTATGACAATCTATTGCGGGAGGTTCAATACTGGGGCAATATACTGAATCTACTGAATTTAGAATTACCCCAATAATATCAATTTAGACAAGCTTCTTACTAGATATCTCTGACCTAGCCATGATGGAGAAACTGGTACCACACAGCCCTCTTAGTATAAACAACCACAAAACTAGGTACAGTATATAAAATAGACACTGGACAACAGTCTGGGAGGACTGTAATTCCTGAAAGAAGAGAAACAAACAAGGTAAGTTACATATACACACAAAAAACTTGACTGATGAATTATCTCAAACATTTAAAGAGAAAATAATACTAATCCTACACAATCCTTTTTAGAAAATAGAGGAGGGGGGAACACTTACAAACTTGTTTTATGAGATCAGAGTTACTCTTATATCAAAACCAAAAAAAGACATTACAACCCCCCCCCCCACAAAACTGCTGACCAATATTATCAAGAACATAGATTAAAAAGTCCTTAACAAAATTTAAGCAAATTGAGCCCAGCAACATGGAAAAAGAATAATTATCATGATCAAATGGGGTTTATTCTGGGAATGCAACACTAGTTTAACACTTGAATACAAATTGATGCAATAACAGAATAAAGAAGAAAAATCGTGTGATCATCTCCATGGACGCAGGAAAATTATTTGACAAAATATAACACTCATTCATCATAAAACCTCTCAGCAAACACAGAATAATAGGAAACTTTCTTAACCCAATAGAGGACATCTACAACTAGCAACATACTAGTGAAAGATTAAAACTTTTTCCCCTAAGATTAAGATCAGGACAAGTATTCCACTCTCACTAGTCCTAGTAGAGGTCTTCAACAGTGTAATAAGACAAGAAAAAAAAGGCATAAAACTATAAAGGAAGCAGTAAAACTATCTTTGCAGATGACATCATCCTATACATAGAAAACTTTAGACAACTTAACAAAAGCTACTAGAACTATTAAGTGAATTTAGGAAAGTTTCAGAATACAAGATCAATATACAAAACTCAGTTGTATTTCTATATATTAGCTAATAAACATTTGAAAAATTAAGCTTAAAATAATGCCATTTAGAATAACATAAAAAAACCCATAGTGAGGTATGCACTTAATAAAACATATGTAAGATATATACCATGAAAACTATAAAATATTGCTAAGAGAATCAAAGAAGACAAAAACAAATGGAAAGAAATATTTACTGTCTCTTGTTAAGATGTCAATTCCCCAAAAGTGACCTAAAGATGTGACACGACCGTAATCAGAATCCCAGAAGACTTTTTTTGTAGAAATTAACAAATAGACTATAAAATTTTTATGGAAATTTGAAGGGTGTGAAAGAGATGAAGCAATTCTGAAAAAAAAAAAGTTGGAGGATATACACTATTTCAAGATTGCTAAAATCCTATAGTAATCAAGACAGTGTGGTATTAGCATAAAGGCAGACAAACAGATCACTGGATCAGAATACTGTATAAGAGTAGAACCATATGTATTAATTTTTGACCAAGGTACTAAAGAAGCTCAATAAGGGAAAAAACTACTTCTATCAAATGGTGCTGAAACAACTGGCTATCTAGGGAAAAAAAAAAAAATCAATTGCAACTCATACCTCACACCAAACACAAAAAATAGTTTGAGATGGATCATAGCTTTTAATATAAAAGCAGAAACCATAAAGCTTCTAGAAAAAAAACACAGGGGGTTATCTTTGCAAATATTTTTTTGTCAGGACCCACAAAGCACTAATCATAAAAGAAACAAATTGAGAAAATTGACTTAATCGAAATTTAAAACTTCTGTTCATCAAAAGACCCTGTTAAGACACTGACGAGAGTTCCTTGGTAGCCTAGTGGTTAGGATTCTGGGCTTTCACTGCCATGGCCCGGGTTCAGTCCCTGGTCAGGGAACTGAAATTCCACAAGCCGTGCAGCGAGGCCAAAAAAAAAAAAAGGGCATTGGATAAGCAAACTATATGTGGGAGAAAATATTCACAACATACATATCTGACAAAGGACTTGTATCCAGAATATATGAGCAACTCTTATGACTCAATAATTAAAAGATGAACAAACCAATTTTTTAAAAGTAGTCAAGAAGATTTCTACTTTCAGAAAGATGGAGTAGACATACTTTTCCCATACTCCTCCTGCTAAGTACAGCTAAAAACTCTGGATATTCTATATAAAGCAAAGCTAAGAATACTCCGAAAGGTGGGGAAAAGGCAGCCCAGCTATAGACCTCAGGAATTGAGGAACAAGGTGGTAAGTTCCCTGGGTTTTCTTTTTGCCTCATATATCCCAGACTGGATGCTGGAGAAGCCAGCAATCTGGAAATGCCAATGGCTGCGCACGCGCACACGCACACACACACACACACACATGCTCTAGAAAAGCCTGCTGGCTCTAGCCAAAGGACCAAAAGGGACAGCCTTGGGTCTGGTTCCAGCTGTTCAATCTTTTTTTGTATGCTGTGAGGAATAAATCACCCTTCTAGCCTAAACTTTAATGGGGTTTAACGAAGAGCCTTAATTCAACTTAAAACTATTTTTTTTCCTGAGATCAAAACTCTACTTTCTTATCTCAAGTTAATTCTGCTCCTTTATTTAACTGTGTCAGTCATGCTTACCCCACTTTCTTCAGTGCTTAGCCTGTATCCTGTATTGCATCTCCTCAACATCAATTTTATTGAGCCATAATTTGCTTCAATATGCACCCATTTTAAATGCATAATGTGATAAGTTGTGATACATGCATATACCACAGAAATTATAACTGCAATCAATATATAGAACATTTTCATCACCCTCAAAAGTTTCATCTTCCTTCTTGGCAGTCCATCTCTCAGCCCCAAGTGTTTTTTGGTCACTAAATTTGCATTTTCACTATAGTTTGTATTTATACTTTTGGGTCTGGCTTTTTTTTTTTTTTTTTTTTTTTACGGTACGCGGGCCTCTCACTGTTGTGGCCTCTCCCGTTGCGGAGCACAGGCTCCAGACGCGCAGGCTCAGCGGCCATGGCTCACGGGCCCAGCCGCTCCGCGGCACGTGGGATCCTCCCGGACCGGGGCACGAACCCGTATCCCCTGCATCGGCAGGCGGACTCTCAACCACTGCGCCACCAGGGAAGCCCGGGTCTGGCTTTTTTCACTCAGCATATGGTTTTGCATGTGTGTCGTATTTACCTGTAGTTTGTTCCTTTTTATTGTTGAGTAGTATTCTACTGTACAGATATATTTTGTTTATCCACTCACCAGCTGAAAGACATTTGGGTTGTATCCTATTTGGGCCATTAGTGTGAATAAAACTGCAATGATCATTCATGGAAAAAGAAATGACATAGAAGTGTATTTATTGATAGGGAAAAATGTTCATGACCAATTGCTAAATGAAAAAAAAATAGGTTACAAAACAGTTTATATAATATGGACCCAATTTTGTAAAGAATATATTTGTGTAAATAAATAAATGTATAGAAAAAAGCCTCAAATGTTAATGATGGTTATCTCTGGGTGTTGAGATTACATGATTTTTAAGTTAAAAAACCAATAAAGTGGGCAAAAGACTGTAACAGACACTTCACAAAGGATGACTGGCCAATTAGCATGTGAAAACCGATGCTTAGTCATCAAGGAAATGCAAATTACAGTCACCAGGTGATGCCACGACTGACAGCACCAAGTGTGGGCCAGGATGTAGAGCAACAGAACCTCATGTGTTACTGGCAGGAAAGTAAAACTGTACAACCACTTTGAAAACTGGTTTGGCAGTTTCTCGTAAAGTTAAACATGCACCTACCCTATGACCCAGAAAATACACCTCTAGGTATTTACCCAGGAGAAATGAAAACATTGGATACAGAAAAGACTTGTGCATGAACATTCATAGCAGTTTTATTCCTAACACAGAATGTTCCAGTAAGAAAACTAGATTTTAAAAAATTTTACCTTTCTCTCTTTTCTTTTCCTAGCCCTGGCTTCAAAACTAGAATAGCACAAACTAGAAACAACTCAAATGTCCACTGGTAGGAGCATGAATAAACAAAACGGGTCCTTCCATACAAACACTATTCGGCAATAAAAAAAAAAAATAACAAAAGAAAATCATTTCTGATACACACAACATATGGATAGGTCTCAATATCGTTATGCTGAGTGAAAGAAGCCAGGTACAAAAAGATACATACTGATTCCATTTATATGAAGTTCTGAAATAGGCAAAACCAACCTGTGGCAAAAGAAATCAGGGGAGTGGTTCCCTGTGGAGTGTGGTGGCCTGGGAGGGGTTGACAGGGATGGGGCCTGAGGGATATCCGGGGGGATATGGCAGTATTCTGTATCGTGATGGGAATGCGTTACACAGACAGATGTGACTGCTGAAACTCAGAACTGTACACTTAAGACCTGTCATTTCTGGCTTCCCTGGTGGCACAGCGGTTAAGAATCCACCTGCCAATGCAGGAGACAGGGGTTCCAGCACTGGTCCGGGAAGATCCCACATACCATGGACCAACTAAGCCCATGTGCCACAACTACTGAGCCTGAGCTCTAGAGCCCGTGAGCCACAACTACGGAGCCTGTGCGCCACAACCACTGAAGCCTGCGCACCTAGAGCCCGTGCTCTGCAACAAGAGAAGCCACAGCAATGAGGAGCCTGTGCACCGCAACGAAGAGTAGCCCCTGCTCGCCACAACTAGAGAAAGCCCACGTGCAACAATGAAGACCCAATGCAGCCAAAAATAAGTAAATAAAATAAATTTATAAAAAACAAAAAGAGCAGTCCTTTTTACTGTACATGAGTTATACTTCAATAAAAATGGGGAAAATTAAAAACAAACAAAATAAATCTTTTTGTTAATGTAAATTTCAAACATACAAAACAGTAGAAAGTATACTTTTATGAGTACTCCATTATAATTGAGTAATGATTTGCTAACTTCTGTTACTGGCAATAAATTGCTTAGACACACACCACAACTAATTCCCTACTTGTTCATGAGCCAAGAATGACTGTGTGTTGACTTTCTAATAAAAGGCTTTTTCCTCCCTTGTCAGTTCTCATGGTTTGAGAAATTTCTAGAATTTTAGAAAGGTAGAATTCTCTAGCCTTCTCAGGGGTTTTAATGGAATGTCAGAATTTGACCCATTGACACCTATTGAAAAAATGTGGTCATTTTCAAATACCAGAGAGGTTTCATTTTTTAGGTTTTTTTTTTTTTAACTGTTCAAGATTGCCTTTAGGAGGAAACAACCAGGATTGATTGATTGATTTTAAAATAAGGTCAATATTTTTTCTATTTCACCAACTGAAGAACTACAATGGTAATTTATGGCGTACTTCTCTCCATTCATATTTTAGAAGATGAATTAATGAAAGGAATGAGGTAGACTGGGGTTAGAATGCTGTTTTTACCAATTATCAATATTTGTTATGTGATCTTGAATAAATTTCTTCATCTTTCTGACCCTCAGTCTCCTCATCAATAGGCCTAAGAATATGTACCTCAAAGTGTCATAATGAAGATTAAATATCATCTGAGAAAATGCCTGGACATCTGCCAGGAGCTCAGTAAACATTACTGCCTTCCCTTAACTCCTTAGCAGAGGACAAGAGTGAAGAATGTTCCTTCCTCCATATTTCAGAGGTACGTACACTCTGAAATCTGGACCTTCTTTGGGGAATTTATACAAGCCCAGTTTGAACTGTTTTACAGTTGAGGTGGCTATAGGTGGATCAAGGCAGGTGGGAGTGGGAGGGCTGTGCAATCCTCACCTTTGATCTCCCTAGAACATCATAAACATTTTACAATAACTAATGATGAAAAGATTGTCTGCAGTTTCTATTCTTCTCGATGAAAGTGTACTTGGAAAGCCATTTCTTGTTGTTCTCCCTAGAAAGCATTGATCTGGGACCCAGCTGGTGTGTGGGAGGCCAGCTTTCCCATGAACTGGTGGTGGGGACACGTCAGCACAGGCTGCCGAGATGAGTCTCAGACCCTGAACGATGCTCCCCAGTGTGTGTCAGGGAGGGCAGGCATGTAGAGGTCTCTCTACCCTTCCTTCCTTTTTGTTTAAAGACAAGATCCATTTCTGCCTTTGTCACCCCCTGCAGAGCCACCAGACCTCTGAAGCCAAACCAGATCTCTGTAATAAATTACCTGAGAAAAGAGAAAAGGACAAAGTAACGTGTTTAGAAATCTGACTTTCTTCCTGGAGCATTCAGGGTTACCTGTTCCAAAAGGGCAGGGTTGCACTTAGGTGTGGGCTGGGGAGTTTGCAGGCTAACGTTCGTAGAAAAAGTTCAGTTGGTTCATTTAAGTCGTCATTTATAAACTTTTCATATTAAGGGTGAAATGTTTCCAAACCTGGGAAAATAGTGTTACAAAACAACACTGGACATTTGTACTGCATGTACAAATAAGCCTATAGTTGACTAAACCTTAACAACAATTCTGTGAGGTTGGTAATGTATCACTCATTTTCTAAACAAGGAAACACAGGCTCAAAGAAGTTGTGTGTTTGCTTGGTGTCATACATGTGGTAAGGAAGAAAACGAGGCCTAGAACCCTGGCCTCCTGGCTCCAAATCTTTTCCCACTAGATGGTCCATGAATGCTAGATGACAGTTTGAATTCTTTTGAGAGTAGTTATTATTGACTGGCCAGTGGAAAATTAGCCCAGACTAGACTATGAATCTGGGGATCCAGAGAGTGAGGGGAAAGTTGGAGACATAGGAAGCAGATGTGAGATGCTGCACACAAACACCACAGCAAGGGCTTCAGCGCTACGATGAGAGGAGCTTCTGACGGACTCTCTTGAATTGGATCCCCTTTCATATATTTATTTCCCTTCTGAGATTATACCTCTTTTCTGGGCTGAGAACAACCAATGCAGAGTGAAGAACAAAGAAAACAGAAACACATATCATTTCCAGAGAGTGTCAAAATGAGGGAGAAATTCATAAATGTACATATAATTTTTTTCCATTAAAAACAGTGTCCCACCAAGTAAAAGCTTGTTTTTTTTTTTGGTCAGCCCAATGTATTTTTGTTAGCAATGTTGACCACTGAAATTATTTTCTTAGCACAGAATTTTCCAGTAAACCTCCCACATCAGTGTAAACTTCCTGTTCCTCTTCTTAGGCCCCTCATTACAGGCAGCAGGAGAGCTGATATTCAGCAGAAAATTAACTTGGCAGGGTGTGTGCTTAAAGGCATCAAGTTCTAAGGAAAAGAAGTTTTTGTTTTGTTTTGCTTTGTTTTACAAAGCATTACTTTTTACTTGTGGTGGGCCTTTTGAAGTTATGGATTTTATTTTCTGAAGATAGAGGTTTTTGGTTTAGCACAATTCTCAGTACCTGGAAAATATTCAGTGTGAGTTGTTGAACTGAGTGTTTCACATGTACTTCCCCTTGACCAAAGAGAAACTTTTAGGGGTCTTTTTTTTTTTTTTTTTTTTTTTTTTTTTGCAGTGCGCGGGCCTCTCACTGTTGTGGCCTCTGCCGTGGCGGAGCACAGGCTCCGGACGCGCAGGCTCCGTGGCCATGACGCACGGACCTAATTGCTCCGCGGCCTGTCGCGGCAGGGGTCATTTTTTTTTTTTTATTGTAGACAAGCTTATAGGAACAGGTGATCTCTGGAAATTGGGGAAATTGATTTGTGAGGACTATGGTCCAAGAGCACACTTTTTAAAAAGAGGCCTTTGGGGCTTCCCTGGTGGCACAGTGGTTGAGAGTCCGCCTGCCGATTCAGGGGACGCGGGTTCGTGCCCCGGTCCGGGAGGATCCCACATGCTGCGGAGCGGCTGGGCCCGTGAGCCATGGCCGCTGGGCCTGCGCGTCCGGAGCCTGTGCTCTGCAGCGGGAGAGGCCACGGCAGTGACAGGCCCGCGTACCGAAAAAAAAAAAAAAAAGAGGCCTTTGACACTTTATTAAGCACAAAACAATCACAAACATAATCACAACCTCCTCTTAAATTCGTGGTTATCAGGCTTGGCTGTATATTATAATTACCTGGGGTAGAATGAGTGCTAGGATTTTTAAAAAAAATACTGCTGCCAGGTCTCAGACCCAGTCTTATACACTGTATAATGGGTCTAATCTACAGCCTGGGCTTCAGGCTTTAAAAAGCTTCCCAGGAGATTCTAATGGGCAGCCAAAGCATCATTCTCTTACATGAAAACACATTTTTAATCAGTACCAATTAAGTACCAGGCACTGTGCTGGGCACTTGTTATCTTTTATTTTACTAACATGGAAATTGAGACTCACAGAGGTTGATTTGCTTACCATGATAGAGCAGCTAAGTGTTAAAGTTGGAAAGAAAAGAATAAAAGATCCTATGACCTTACACTCTTTTTTCCATTTACATCATAGTAGTTAAAAAATATGCTAGTGACTGCAGAAGCCAATGTCTGACCTTTGAAAATGTAGACATGAGTAAATGAAGACTAACTCGTTGAAGATCAGGACAGTCCTCGGGATGCTATGTGAAGCCAGTTTTTAAATGTATATGGAAATAAAATCTGGGTGCCAAGCCTATTGGATAGATATTTCCTTCTAATGTTTGAAAAAATTCTATTTTTCAAAACCCAGCAATGTCTCCTACTGAATTGGAAATTGCAGATTGTTAGAACGGCCCAATGTCAGCCCTTGCTGAGTTGGGCATCAGAGGTGTATTTAGCCATTGAAGAGCAGGACCTGGGTGGCCACCACAAAGAAAATCAGGGCTGAGCTGTCCACAGGATGGGACTCACAAAGGTGCCCTATAGCAGAGTCAGGTCACATTCATTGCCCCTGTTGTAAACTAGCTGGCTGTGGGCTGAGACTGTGTATCAGTTATGGACATCCAGACCGCTTAGAGACCCAGGGAGCAGCTATTCCGTTAAGAAAAAGTAAATTAAGAGAAACAAGACTTCAACCAAACTCAACTGTAACTGTGGTAGAGAAGCTCAATGCCTGCCTGAAGGTGGCTTGTGACTTTAATGTGTGTGTGTGTGCTGTGTATTTTTTGGCTTGAATCACCTCTTATTCACAGTGCTATGCCTCAGGTGCCCCATTAATGCTTCCTTTTTCTTTCTAAATTTCCCTCCCTTCACGGTCTTTGCTCCATCCTTATAAACTTTTTGTCTGTTGGCTAAGAAACATTTGGAGTAAGCATGGATTGTGAACATTTTAGAGTCATGTCTAGAGCAGTGGGAACTATTTCAGAAAGAAAGAAAAATCTGAGACAAAGGCAGATGAGAAAAGGAAGTAGACACAAAGAATGAAATGGGCAGGTAGAGAAAGTGACAGGAAGGTACTTAAATAGACAGAGATAGAGAAGAACAGACAGTATAAGAAAGAATGAATGAGACAGAGACAGTCAGAATCCCAGCAACAGAGGATGGGGAGAAACAGAGACAGGAGCTCAGAGAGCTAGACATATATATATATAGAAAGGGAGACAGACAGACAGACAGAGGCAGCCCAGTCAGCAACAGAGAGAGAGAAACAGAGACAGGCAGCAGAGAAGACCAAACAGGAGACAAAGGGGGTCAGGGGTGAAGGGAGAAAGAGAGAGAGACAGACGTGCCGAGAGAGGAGCCTGGGGGACAGAGGGAGGCTGACGGGGAGAAGGCAGTGAACAGAGGGGTGGGGCCAGCAGATGCGTGGTGTGGATGGCACTCTCATAGAGAAATGAGAAGCCGGGCTGTTGTGCCAGGAGGGACAGCCTTTCCGTCGGGGCTGTTGAACGGGATGAGTTTAGTCATCCTAAATAGAAGAAGGATTCCTTCCTCCCCAAGCCCAACCCAGGCTCCATCTGGAGGGCTGTCTGATCAATGTGGCTTCCGACACCAGCACCCTGGGCCGTGGGACGACCTCACAGAATACAGATGTGGGAACTGAGATCCTCGTGGTGGACGTGTGTGGCTTCCTGGCCAGCCCTTCTCCATTCACTCCGTTTTCAGTAACAACCTCCCATGTTCGTGGGGAACCACCCCTCCCCACCTCCATCCCCTGTGGTTTTGTGGCATTGGCAGTGCCTCCCACCATCCCCATCCCAGGGATAGTGTACAACTCAGGCTTGGCGTCTGATCCAGAGCATCAGCTTCCCCTGTGGTCAGTGACTGGCTCAGGGGTAGGCACATAACTCAAGGGAGGCATATCAGAGCCAATCAGTCTCTTTTGGGGGTCTGTTTGGGCTCCAGGGTTTGCCCTCAGATCCGGACTTGAAGCCTCGAGACATGTTGGCTGGAGCTGGGGCTGCCATCCTGCCAACTTGCATAGTCTGAAGACGAAGGCAACACACAGAGCAGCAGAGAGTAAAATGAAGAACCACTGCATTCTCGTGGCCTCTTCTGAACACTGTCCAAGCTGTTTCTGAAGTCAGAACTATCTCTAGAGTTTTTATTTACAAAAGCCAGTGGATAACCTTCTTCTCTGACAGCATAAACCAGTTCGAGTTGGAGGTTCTGTCACTTGCAACCAAATCCTAATTGATATAATGTTTTGGGTTATATCACCACATTCTATAGACATGGAGTTTAAGTATCTTACCTAAGATTTTAGCTAGTTGGTGCCAGCACATGAACTGAAGTTTCACCTACCTCTACGCCCTTGAACTCACTCTCTCCTTCTCTCCCCCTCATTTGATTTTACAGTGAAGATATCAGGCCCATTTCAAACAAATGGTTTTACTCTAGCAACTGCACAAGTTCTGGAAATGCCGACTCTAGGCAAAATTTCCATACCCAGGCAATGCTTACCTTGGCTCAGCTATTTCCTTATTCTGTGATGTACTCCTCTCTCTTCCTAGCCATGGTAAGCAGAATATGACAGGTATCACAGATACTTTTATATGAACTTACCCAGTAGAACATTTACCTTTTAAAAGAGACCCTGAAGGAATAAACTTCTAATGTAGGAATTCCAAATATTGTAGCATGTGGTTAGAGGACATACTTGGAGTTGCTGAACC
>NW_006778796.1:4751195-4754773 GCF_000442215.2 Lipotes vexillifer
GAACCGTCTTAGAATTCTCTGAACTGTCAGTGAGCACTAGGTCCAATAGTCATTTTATAAGATTGTAAATGAAACCTTACTGAAGAATTCTGAAAAATATCCCCCATGTAACACATTTAGAGCGGTGGTACTCAAGCTTCACTGCGCATTAGACTCACTGGAGAGCTTGTTAAAACAGACTGCTGGCCCCATCCCCAGAGCTTCAGCTACAGTGGGTCTGGAGCAGGGCCTGAGAATTTGCATTTCTAAAAAGTTCCCAACTGATGCCGATGCTGCAGTTCTGTCTGGGTGGCACCCCACTTTGAAGATCAGGTTTAGATTTTAAAATACACCTCTGAGAGAGCTTGGCCGGCTGACATGAAACCTCCACACCGCGCTGCCCTGGTCCTAGATTCTAGCAGACTACTTCCTTCCACCTCCCACCTCATCCCCCAGCAGAGATGCCGGCCAGAGCTGGAGGTGCAGCTTGGGCAATGGTGGAAGGGCCCCTGGTGCCCCACAGGTGAGCCCACTTGTGAATCAGATGCAGGACTACAGCCAGGGGTCCAGGAGGGCTAGGATCTGTTGATGCTTGTGTGGTGGGAAGACATTTTTAAAATATGAATTCAGGGTATTTTTTCTTTCTGATAATTCCTATTACTCTAGGAACATCCCCTACATACACCTCTCCCCCGACGCTAGAACCCTTTTATTCTCACTGCACCAAGGAAGGGCTGAGGTAGTACAAGGAACAAGAAGTCTATTTCCAGCTTTTGTGTGTCTAATCACACAGGCCTGCCTGTTTGGCTGTGTGGCCAGTACAGCGCACAGGGCACCGCTCCCAAAAGGCCCTCGCACTTGGGTCTGATGCTCTGCGGTGGCTGCCTTGAAATTCTTAATAGTTTTAGCTTTGAACCTGTGACTTGTAAAGCAGACCACAGGACACTGAAGCTTGCACCGGGGGCTTGGAGCCTCAGCTCTTGTGCATCCTGCCTCCACTGTGTCTGGCTTGGGATCGCTGACGTTCGCCCCCCCAGCCCCGTGCCCTGGTGACACAGGCCCTGCCAGCCTCCCTTTGCCTGGGCCGTGCTCCGCTAGCTCTCTCCACAACTGGCGCCGGCCTGGGCGCGGTTGTGGGCAAATGGGGGTGTCAGGGCCTGGTGCACCCACCCCACGGCATCTGGGGGTGGGATTCAAGGAACCTGCCTTTTGGCCTCAGGCTGAGGGTACCACAGACATCGTGGGGTGTGCAACTTGGTGAGGTCTCTTGCCCACCCATTCAGGGACCAAGTATGTACATGTGTACCAGTGTGAAGGTGGCCATCCCTTGAGGATTGGCTGTCCGCTGTGGGCTGGCACTGTGGGCCTGTGGGAAGGGGATGTTGACTTCCCCAGCCCCAACCCAGCTCGGTGTTTTCATTTTGCATGGAGTCTGGCAAACGATGTAGCTGCCCCAAACACGGGCTTGAAATAGCCCACAGAGACCTCTACACCCCAGAATAGCAGAGATGAAAGGAAGTGCATAGCTATAGCCACACGGAGGTTTTTGCTTTTCCCAGCACCGCGTGGGAAAAGAAGACCCATACTTTGCACTCAAAGTAGTAAGAAGTTGAGCTGAGAGCAAGCTGGAACTGGGGGACCTTGGGTCAGGGATCACTTAGCAGTGACCAGAACAGTCCAAAGGCCAGGTAGAAGCAGGCATAATAGCGGGGAGGCCAGCATGGATAGATGGTGACCCAGAATAGGTGGATATGTACGTCTGTATAAAGCCCACTTTGACAGACTAAACTCCTGCCATCAGATGAAATGGAGGTTTGAAGTAGAAAATAAGTTGGTTTACAGAAAAATGAATATTAAATGTCTACTTTCCTGAATTTCTAAGTTGAGGTTCATACCTGATACTTGCCCCCAAAAATGGGAAAAGGAGTTTATAGAGACGTGGGGTTAAGAATATATAAAAGGGGAGGGATAAACTGGGAGATTGGGATTGACATATACACACTACTATATATAAAATAGATAACTAATAAGAACCTACTGTATAGCACAGGGAATTCTACTCAATACTCTGTAATGGCCTATATGGAAAAGAATCTAAAAGAGTGGACATATGTATAACAGATTCACTTTGCTGTACATCTGAAACTAACACACATGTAAATCAACTACACTCCAATAAAAATTTTTATAAAAAATAATTTATTTTGAATATAAATAAATTTATTTAAGCCCATTAAAAAAAAAAAGAAGAATGTGCAAGAAAAGGCATCCTCTTACAGACTGGGAGCTGAGAGCCTGGTCAGCCTGGCAAGGAACCACCATTCAAAGGGTCTAAGAAGGGAACTCTGGACACTACCCTCAAGAGACAAATCACCCAGGGTCAGGACCAAGGCTGGTCAGAGGAAGCCAACCTGAGAAGCAGTGTCGTGGCACACTTCGAAGCTTCCTTACAAGAGAGCTGTTTAAACTGTTCATTAAAATATTTTGTTCTATCATGGTTACATGTTCCTTTTGTACTTAATGTGGGAGAACACTTTCCTTAAAGCACCTTCGCTACAGTGGTTTAGGAATAAAACAATGTTGGTTGCTAGGGGTGCCATCCCCAGGCAAGGCAAGATCAGTACTCGATGAAAGTGAGCAGGAGATAAGTCAGAAAGACTGGAAGGAGGGAAGTGACCTCAGCCTGATATTTTAATGAAAAAAAAATGGGATGTTTCTTTTTTCTTTTTATCTCTAATTTTTCTGCAACAAACATGCTTTACTTGTGCAGTTTTTACAAGAGGGGCAAATCTCTAAAACAAAAGAAAATTGGAGGGACACACAATACCTGCGGTGAAGACGTATTTATGATTCTAATCTGCCTTTCTCTGCATTTGGGATGAGAGGAGAAATAAAGGAAGAAAAATCCTAAACATAGACTATCTGTCACATTCTCTTTCCATTAGCCAGATCCATATACAAATGAAAGAACAAACATTCCCAGGGAGCAACCGGAAAGTTGTGGCGGCGGGGAGCTCGCCCTAAGGGGGCCGGTTCTTCAGAGGAAGAAAGTCCACCTGCAGGAGCCCTCCTCAAGGAGTCAGCTTAGACTAAATGGCAGCCCATCTGGAGGATGCACCCCAGCAGGTTGCTGGGCTTTTGAGACTGCAGGGTGGGGGCAGGGAGTGGATTCTGTGGCCAGACCAGCCCCATGTCGATAAAAATTCTTACATAATCAAGTATGTTCCAGGTTGCAGCAAATTATACAAAACTCAGATAAAACCAAACCACTGCATCCAAAGTGCACGGATAGTTCCCTGGAGCTCCCTGGAAGTGGATTTGACTTAGGAAGGGTTTTAACTTCTCCGTTTGGTGCCAAACCTGCCATAAGAGAGAACTCCTGATATGGATGCAATTCATACCTGTGATAAATCAGGACAGAAAAAGCCATTCAAAAACCCAAAGCAGCCACACAGAACAAAAAGGAAGCAGAGAAAAGCAGACTCAGAGAGAAATGGCATTTGATCACTCAGAGCAGATTACTGATTTGTTCTTATGGAATCAGACGGAGTGAAAAAAGGGACTTCAGAAGGGGGTCAAGTCCCCAACTCACTTGAAAG
>NW_006778796.1:4754790-4917238 GCF_000442215.2 Lipotes vexillifer
AAGTCCCCAACTCACTTGAAAGAGTGTGCACCCTACTTGGCTGGGTGCCCTTCTCCACCGGTGTGGCCTCTATGTAAAGAGAACTGGGTCCTGGTTCTCAGAAGCTTGTGTTTCCTCTCTGTCAGGGATCCTGTTTAGCTCATGATGGGAATTTTGTCTTCAGCAGCATCAGTTTTCAAAATTCCTCACACAGGCACAAAATTAAAAGGGAAGCGGAGTCCCTTTGGGATGCTTTATCTCATGAATCATCCGTCCCTTCCTGACTCTCCTGGGAATCCCATCCACGCACAGAGGTCCCATTGACTCCTGTGGTCCCTGTCAAAGCCAACTTCAAGAATGGAAAAGATGAACCCTAGTCGATTTCATGTTGAACTCACCAGCTAAATTCTGTTGCCGGCAAGGGTCAGAGCAGCCTAGGATTAAAGAGGCAGAAATAAAAGAGCCTGCTATTCAAGAACCTGGGGGTTTCTTGCATTGTGATTGTAAATGGATTCCAATAATTTATATGCAGATGGATGAATGGGCCATAGAGCTCTGCAGAGTTTTTTTAAACTTACCGTTCAGCCTGCTTAGGTGGTAATTAGGCTGTAAACACGTGCAACTAAAGGAAGTACCTCATCAATTTCATTTTATTTTCTTTTAATCCTAGAACAGGTAAAAGAGTTTAAGAAAGTTCATTGAAACCTATGCAACCGAAACCCTTTCCATTTGGTTTTTGAAATACTTATCTGATTTAAAGATTCAACAAGAAAAAAAAATTTTTTTAATAAACTCAGGCTAGATCTGTTCTGTATGCCTCACTCTCCCAGGAAGAGAAGAGAGAAGAATTGACCATGGAATGGTCATCAGAAATCTGTTCTTTGGAAACATGAGTATTTCTGTGCTATTTGTAAATAAATCACATGACTGATTTGTTCACTCGTTCATTCATCCATTCACTTTGTTCATTCAATGAAAATCTGTTAAGTCTCTTCCATATGCCAGGCCCTGTGCTAGGCCCAGGTGAGTAAAATGAAATTAGATAGATTCTGGTTCTATGTCAGATGGGGTAGGCAGCCTTGCGTCTTCCACTGAATGCAGCTATAAAACCTGGACGGAATACACAGAGCAGGTATTTACCATGAAAAGTAAATAGTAGCAGGTGGATCGGAGACAAGACCAGAATTTGAAGTACCACTGTACTGGTGGTGAGTCTGACACTTTTTTTCCCTCTGGTATCCCCTGGCCTCAGGGCAGCCCCAGACCTAGAGGTGAACCTTGGCAAGGATGGAGAATGAAGGCTCCAGGAGACGCCGTTTAGTTCTGACACGAGGAGTGAGAAAGAGGTCTCCTGACATTCAGAGAGAATGGGTAAAATTCCCCATTTTTGTTTTTCCTTCTTTTTCTTTTTCCTTCTTTTTCTTTTCCTTAACCTCTCACACGACCTAGACTGTGATGGCCCACAGGTACCTAAAAACTCTGAGGGAGAGGAATCTTCCTCTCCAATCAGAAGAACTGGCCCAAGAGAATAGCACAAACTCCTGTTGCTTTTTTCTGTCTTCCCGCCATTTGGCCCTTGTAACGATGGATCTGATTCTCTTCTTAATGTTTGATTGCTCATAGCTCTCAAGCCTTACCACTCCCCCTTCCCTTTCTGCCACACATCTGGGCAAAACTGATAGAAAGCTCAGATACTCCTTTGTAACTAGCAGGCGGCTCAAACCATGGAGCTCCAGCTCCAGGAACTCACCCCAGCCTCAGCCCCCAGCATCACAAACACCAAGCCGGCCTCCTTTCATGGCTCTCTCAAGCCATTTTCAGACCAGCTTAGGAGCTCTCCCTGTTCTCTCCAGAATGTGAATAATAAAATGTGAATAATAAAACTTTTCATGCCCTATTGTTGTATGTGTGGCATTATTGATCTTAATATCCAAACCAAAGAAAAACTGGGGATGGGTCACTCTCACTGAGTGACCCCAACAGCTCCAGACATGGGCACAGTTAAGGGAAATGCATAGCAGATGAGGGTCAAAAAGGGACACTTTGGGGAACCAGAGAGCGCCAGGGAGATCTCAAAAGATCTCAGAGAGGAGGCAGCTTGGGGTGCTGCTCAAGTTGTTTAGGAATTTGGGCTTATTCCCAAGCTGTGTTATGTGTGAATCTGATCATGAAGAGTCTATGGGAGACTGAGAAATGAACCACGGGAGAGATCACCGCCCACCGTCAGACTGGCCACTAGGTGGTGTACACACCAGATAGATCAGAAGAGCCCTGCAAAGGCTTTGAAAACAAACCTGATATTGCAAACACCTCCCACAGCAAGTTGGTCAGACCTTGAAGCCTGAAACCAATTAGGTTGATTGCCTGCTAAAACAGAAATGTCAACATTTTATAGGATTCAGACAAGACTCAGAGTCTCATACATAATTTCAAAGTGTCCAGGATTCAATCCAAAATTATTCAGCATACCAAGAACCAGGAAAATCTCAACTCTAATAAATACATACAATTGTTAAACTTCATAAACTGTACACAAAAAGTCAGATTTGCTGTATGTCAAAAAAATTTTAAATTATTACAATTTTAATAATTTCCTTCACTTACAAGAAGCACACAACCTAGGGCAGGAAATAGAATAAAAAATTGATAATGACATAACCTTCAGTAACTGTGATGTTAGAGGTGGACAGGATACTGTGTATGCACAGAAGGATACCTAACCCAATCTGGAGAGCAGGGCATCAGAAGATTGAGATCAGCTTCCTGGAAGCACAGATGCTTAAGTCTTAAAAAATAAGTAGGCAAAGAGGAGGTAGGTGAAGAAGTAGAAGGTATTCACACATAAGTAAGGGGCTGCAGGAGCAAAGCAGGCACTGGGAACTATAAACAGTTCTGTTTTGTTGAGGTTCTAGCTGCCAAGTGGGAAAGGGCAGAAAAGAATCTTGGAATGACCAGGATCCAGCTATAGAAGGCTTCATCATATACTACATTTAACCCTCTAGGTCATGCTATCTAGAATCTGATCTTAGTTCTGTCAACATTAACACAATGGTCATAATGAAATCATGGCACCCCTCTGGGTTTTGGCTTCCTGTGGCAGAAACTATAGGTGTGCCACTGATACCGGTGTGGTCCTCTGTTTCCCAGACTGCTTTGCAGTTGGGTTGGCTGTGGCATGCATTCTGCCTAACGGATGCGAGTGGAAGTGATGGATGGAATACTCAGGGCTTGGATGTCTAAAGTAGCCAGGTGCCTTTCCTCAATCCTCTTCCCTTTTCCCATGGACCTTAGAGGCCACATGTTGAAAGGACATGCAAGAAGATAGAAGGAACCTGGATCACTGAGTCATCACTTGAAGGAGATGCCTGACCAGAAACATCTGTGAAGGAGTTTCCACAAGGGAGCAATAAAGTTTTCTTACATTAAGCCACTGAGATTTCATGGTTTATTAGTGCATCATAGTCTAGCCTATCTGACTAATACAGTTTCTACCTCCATCTCTTTGTCAAGAGCAAGATAGCTGCCCGCCAAAGTCTTTTCCAGCTCCGTAAATGCAACTTTTAGATAAGGCTCTTCTCCAGTTATCTGGCTTCTTCCTGGTGCTTTGCCTATATTTCTTGGGATCAGTCCTACCTATACTCTTCCTTTCCAGGATATTCTGAATCTTGCGCTGGAGAAAGGTAATGATGCCAGAGACACTAGGATTAGATAGGTTCTCAAAGCTCACCTTGTATATTACTTTCTAGTGTCTGACTCACCTCTCCAACACCCTTGCTACGTGGTGGTCCAGGGTCTTCTGGAAAATCTCTAGTAACTGGAAACACTCCTCTGACTATACAAAAGTTCTTCCTCCCCAAACATTCTAAATAAAGGGACACACTGACCATAATTCATAATCCCCATGGACTGTGCTTAAATCCCCCTATTTTATTTTTCAAATGAATGAGTAGTAATTCCATTCAAATGAATGAGTTTTAATTCTGTTTGGGACATCTGAGCCTTTTCCTGATCTCTTCCCATCATGACAACAGTTCTTTTTTTCTTTATACAATGAACTATTTATTTGGTGGGAGTTGTATTGCCTCTGTGTGACAGTCTAGAAATTTCTCTTTTATCCATCAACTCCCTTATCCCCATGAGTAAAGAGCTTTCTTTGAAAGAAGCCTGTCTAGAATGTCAAGGACAAGATCTGATAAGCAATAGTAGTCTTGAAGTTCACATCTTTGGAAGTTTTAAGTGTATCTGTATGTCCATGGGGTTTCTCTGAAACCACATACATCTTTTAAAAGTCAACACACCTAAACAAGACAACAGAAGGGAACATCTTCATCTGGATGGAAAGTTTTAACATGAAAGCTTTTTGTCGTGAGGGACTCTGATGATTTGACCAAATGTCTGTTTAGTGCATAATGCTAGATAGTCCTTGAATAATGTCAAGCGCAACCCATAAAACAATGATAAATGAGACTGCATCAAAATTTAAAACTTTTGCTCTATGGAAAGACTCCACCAGAAGCATGAAAAGACAAGTTACAGATGGGAGAAAACATTTGCAAACCACAAATGTGACCAAGGACTTGCATCTAGAATATATAGAGAACTCTCAAACTCAAGAGTAAAAAATAAATACTCCAACTAGAAAATGGGTAAAAGACATGAATAGACATTTCACCGAATGGTGGCAAATAGGCACATGAAAAGGTGTTTCATTAGCCCTTAGGGAAATGTAAGTTAAAACCACAACGGGCTATCACTACACTAAAATATAAAAGACCGACAACACCAAATGCTGGCGAAGATGCAGAGAAATGGAATCACTCATACACTGCTGTTAGGAATGTAAAAATGGTTCAGCCCCTCTGGAAAAATAGTTCAGCATTTCCTTTAAAAACTAAACATGCACTAACCATATAACCCAACAATTCCACTCCTGGACATTTATCCCAGAGAAATGACAATGCATGTTTACACAAAAGTATGTACATTAATGTTTATAGCAGTTTATTCCTAATAGTCAAAACCTGAAAACAATCCAGATGGTTAAACAAACCGTGGTACATCCACACCCTGAAGCACTACTCAGCAATAAAAAGGAACTAAATATTCATACCTGCAACAGCCTGGCTGAATCTCCAGAGAATTATGCTGAGTGGGAAAAAAAGCTAATCCCCAAAGGTTATATATTGTATGATTACATGTATATCATATCCTTGAAATGACAAAATTATTGAAATAGAGAACAGATTAGTGGTTGCCAAGAGGTTAAGGAGTGGGTTGGAGTGGGTGGGGAGGTGGGTGTGGTTATAAAAGGCCAACAAGAGGGAAGGATCCTGGTAGTAATGGAAATGTTCCAGATCTTGCATGTATCAATGTCGATAAGGTGGTTGTGATATTGTATAACCGTTTTGGAAGATGTTACCATGGGGTAACATAAAGAGCATAAGGAATCTCTCTGTATTATTTCTTACAACCCATGTATGTATAAAAAGCTTAACAAAACCATGCCTGGGTTGCAGCCCATACCTGGTAAATTACAATATCGGGAGATGGGAGCCAGGCATCAGTAGTTTTCAAAGATGCCCAGGTGATTCCAATGGGCAGCAAATTTGGGGACCACTGAATTAAGCATTTCAGAAGCCTCCAAGGAGACAATTTAAGATGAATGAAATAAAGTTTTCCTAAAGTTCTGCCTGTAGCGACATCTTTGCAAAAGGGAATGACACAGAAGCATCCTATTACATTTTGACCACAGCCCCAGTCAATTTCAGGGCGAAGCCCTGACCGTTTCTTATTCACCTGGCAGGCTCCTAGCCTTGAAGCTTCACAAATTGAAAAATTCAGCCTAAAAGCCAGCATTATTAACCACTTTGCTAATTGGAATAATTTACCAATTTAAAAAAATGTATTTCATAAATAGTTCAATTTCTTCCTGTCTTCATCTCCCAAATCTTTATTAAATCCAGCCAGAAAAGATGAGTTATACAAATGCTGCTAGATGTTCCAGAGCCTGCCCAAGGTGTTACAGGTGTGTGGTTGTTTTTAAATTAACTCTCCATCCACATCTGGTTTTAATTTCAGAAACTTTTAATATTCATTGCCTTTCTTTCCATGAAATTCGTTGGATATACCACTTAAACTTGCTCTAACAATTAGCCCCTTAGAATGAAATATAAGAAGAAAGGAGAGGGGCTTCCCTGGTGGCGCAGTGGTTGAGAGTCCGCCTGCCGATGCAGGGGACACGGGTTTGTGCCCCGCTCCACGAGGATCCCCCTATGCCGCGGAGCGGCTAGGCCCGTGAGCCATGGCCGCTGAGCCTGCGCGTCCGGAGCCTGTGCTCCGCAACGGAAGAGGCCATGCCACAGCAGTGAGAGGCCCGCGTACCGCAAAAAAGAAAAAAAAAAAAGGAGAGAGAAAGGGGCTGAATCTTTCCTTTCTTTAAATTTGGTCCAATTTCACCTTTACAGTGAGTCCTGCTGCACTGTTGAGTGGATTTTCAGAATATTTCTCCATTGCATGTTTCCAAGTGTTAGCATGCCCTGTCTCTTGGGACCTTTTCTTTTAAATTAAAAACATTGTTTAAACGCATGATCAGAGCAACATTAACGTAATGAGACAAGGCAGCCTTATCACACAAGATAATCTGCTTTTCCTCAAAGATGCCAGTTGTATTGCATTAAGGGTCGTTTGCTCAAAGAGATCTGAAGAAGACACATGGATTAACTCTGTACATCAAGTCCTCTTTCTCATATGTTTGATTTTTACTCTACAAGTACAGTAGTGGCTCCATGGAGGCCGTTAGAATAGGAAAGATTGAGCTTTTTTTTTTTTTTAACACTGACAACAAATGCTGATGAGGATGTAGAGGAACAGGAATTTTTTTTTTATTTGGCTGCGCCAGGTCTTAATTGCAGCAGGCGAGTTCCTTAGTTGTGGCATGCGAACTCTTAGTTGTGACATGCATGTGGGATCTAGTTCCCTGATCAGGGATCGAACTTGGGTCCCCTGCATTGGAAGGTGGATTCTTAACCACTATGCCACTAGGGAAGTCCCAAGATTGAGCTATCTTTAATTTTTTTTTTTTTTTTCTAGTACGCGGGCCTCTCACTGTTGTGGCCTCTCCCGTTGCGGAGCACAGGCTCCGGACGCACAGGCTCCGCGGCCATGGCTCACGGGCCCAGCCGCTCCGCGGCATGTGGGATATTCCTGGACCGGGGCACGAACCCGTGTCCCCTGCATCGGCAGGCAGACTCTCAACCACTGTGCCACCAGGGAAGCCCTAATATTTGTTTTTATTTTTTATTCTAAGAAATCTTTTGGGGAAGATGAAGTTAGACAAGTATGCTAGTGAATGAATGTAAATCCATTTTACCATTCTTTTACTGCTAAGCAAAAGAGAAGAGTCAGGAGTCATCCTCATCCAAAACAGAGGCTCTTCTGGGTTTAAACACACACAGACACAGAGCGTTAAACTCAGTTAAGGACAACCAATGGAAAGCAAGATGCACACAAAGATTACCCCTCACCCCATGATGGAAAGTTTCCCCGCAGCAACATCTGGCGACTGCACAGTCCAGATTTAAATAGAAGACTCAGAAGCAGGAAACCATACTCAGCCCAGCTCTTTATGAACACAGCTTGTTGCTAAACCAATTTATTCTGCTTCTAATTCACAATTCCCTAGACCCAACCAAACACCCTCCTTTGGTTCTCAGAAGGCATGGAGCCCTTTCCCCACCGAAGGGCCTTTGCTCAGGCCATTCCTGCTGTGGTTCCCCTGACTCCTTGCCTCTCAAACTTCAGGTTTCAATTATAATACCTCTTGCCATCCCCCTTGAGAGTCAGTCTCTAACAGAGTCCTATTCTAACTCAGACTCCTTTTCCATGGCTTGACATCTGTTGGGCTGTATTCCACAGGCCTGCAAGCCTTGTAGTTGTCCAGCCTCGGGACGGCAGAGCCCAGAGACAGTGACAGAGACATCAATGGTTTATTGGACATGGGGAATCCTACAAAGGGTCCTGGAGAAACACCCCACTGCGTCCAGAGGACAGGACATGGCAACAGTCTTTGCTACTCAGGGGAGAAGGAGGCTACCATTTACAGGGGGGATTGACATCAGGTGGGCTCAGTTACCAGGGACTAATTAAGCCCTATAATTAAGAGGATTGAATAGTTATGCGAGGGAAGCAGGGCCTGGTCAAGCAGAGGATGCACAGAGAGCAGGAGAACAGCCATCTTGAAGGGCCTGACCATATAACATCCAACAGATTTGTGAAATTAATAAATGCTTTCTCTGAAAAATTAATAAATTAATAAATGCTTCCTCTAGCTAAAAGAGTAGATACCATACCATTCCTTAAGACAATTTTAGTGAATAGTAAAAATCGACTACATTTTTAATTAAACACACCCACCCATACGATAACCAAACACAAAGATTATAGTGATTAGCTCAAGCCATTCATGATCTGAGACCACCTTCTAATGATGACATGCAGGTTACTCATTTAAGCAGGGGCCATACTGAGTGACCTGTGACCCAGACCTAACCACTCTTGTTTCACAGCTGTTCCCTCCTCCAAATACTTCCACACATCTATTCTCTGTCCCATTCACCCATTCAATAGGCATCTCTACTGCCTTATGAATCTTACCAACCTCTTAAAGTAGATTTTAAACTCTTGGAGAGCAAGGACCACTTTTAATAATAATAGCAAACACTACTGAGTATTTCCTTTGCGCCAGTCATAATGTTTTGTGCTTTCCTCTCTTAATAAAATATGCAGTGGAGCCATGATTGGAGCCCAGGCAGAATGATTGCAGAGCCTGCATGCACACTCTTTTCTATAACGTGGATCTGACACTTCTCAGCTGTGTGCATGACTTTTGGCAAGTTGCCTAAGTTTCCTCCTCTGTAAAATGGGGATGACACAGTATCTACCCCGGAGGGTTATTGGGAGGATTAAATGCTTAGAAGGTGGCTGGCCCACAATACTCATTAAATGTTAGTTACTATCATTATTGTTTATAGTAAAGTGCCAAATTCCAGGAAACCTGAGTCCCAGTAGCACGGAAAGTCCCGTGTTCCTGGCAAAAGTTCAAAATGAGTCCAGATGGCAGGGCTTGGATAGGGAGTCAGCGGTACCCTGTTCACTCTCGACTGCCTGCCTCTTTCAGAGCCCACCTTAAAATTCCCCCTTATGTCCTGTAATTGACCTTTTCTCCCCGTCACAATATTTCAGGAAACTGTAATCCTTAGTCAACAGGTTGTAGTGCAGAAATTGTTACCTTTTTGGTACATTCTTTTTTAAAAATTAATTAATTAATTTATTTATTTTTGACCACGTTGGGTCTTTGTTGCTGCCCACAGGCTTACTCTAGTTGTGGCGAGCGGGGGCTACTTTTTGTTGTGGTGTGGGGGCTTCTCATTGTGGTGGCTTCTCTTGTGGAGCACGGGCTCTAGGCGCGTGGGGTTCAGTAGTTGTGGCTCGCAGGCTCAGTAATTGTGGCTCACGGACTTAGCTCCTCCGCGGTACGTGGGATCTTCCCAGACCAGGGCTCAAACCTGTGTCCCCTGCATTGGCAGGTGGATTCTTAACTACTGCGCCACCAGGGAAGTCCTCCTACATCCTTTTACTCTGACCACCGCCCTGTTTTCTAAGAGGAAACAATTTGGAGTTTGATAATAACTCTAACAAGGTTTAAAACGCCTCGCCTACCTGAATGAAACTAGAGCATCTAGTGCCCCCTGCTGCCGTTTTTAGGAAAGGCAACCAAATAAGAAAAGCTGGATTCTTTGACAGCGAACTTCTGCTTATCAAGGTCTAAAAAGAAATCGGTATAAATATCCTATAACTTGTTAGTTTCCCGTTTCACCTTTTCTTGAATTCACCCCCTTGAAATTCAGTTGTTTACTTTGCCTCTGCCAAAAAATGACTCTTGCTTAATTATACTGAGAAAACTCATTTACCTTTGCTTTCCTTGAATTTGATTGTAGCTGTTTTGACTTGGGGATTTGTACTGGTTTTGTTTTACTCTTGGCTTGGTTTCATTTCCGTGAAGCCCGAGACCGGCGCGCGGGGCGAAGGCTGAGGCGTCAGCCGGCGGAGGTAACCTCCGCAGGCTCGACGGGCCTCTGGAACCCTCTGAGGCGCCCCGGCTCCGCTGCCTTCGAAGACGCCAAACTTCCCAGGATTCTGAGAGGTCGCCGTCAGGGTCAACAGGACGCCGGCCCAGGGCTGAGTGTCAGGCGGGTTCAGCCAATGAGCATGCGCTTTAGGAGAAGTGGGCCCGCCCCAGCGGACTTGGGCTTTAGAAACGGTCGCTCCGAAACGCTCGCGTAAAGATCGTTGGGCCAGTTGTCGAGCGCTGTGCCGTTACCCACCAGCGGTCTCAGCGGCGTCCTCGGCGGGGAGGGTACAGCCGGGTCTGACCTGCGCGTCCAAAGCAGGTGAGGGCGAGCAGCCCGTGGAGACGACGCGCCTGGCCGAGAACAGGCACGGGGCCGCCTCCAGAACCCGCCCCGAGAACCCGGCAAGAGCGAGGAGGGAGCGGGTGGGGGCTGGGGAGCTGGCGGGAGTCGCTGGGTGGCTTTGGGCGCAGTCCCCAAACCGCCTGGCCCAGAGGGTAGGTGGCCGGCAGCAAGGTGTGATCTCGGGCTGGGTCTGAGCCAGGTCTGGCCGCGCCCTACCCAAGGCCTCCATCCTCCCCTCCCGCTGGGAACAGACTCGCTGTGCGACCGCAGTCTCTGCCCCAGGAAGGCCAAGTTCCTTGACAGCAACATCTGGGCACAGAGGAAGATAGGGATTGATGATAGCACTTTGATAGGAGGGTGTCTTCCAGTTGTGGCCTCTGCTGTGGCCAGGTTGCCTTTCTTTCCCCTCCCAGCCTGGAGGGGCTGTGGAGTTGAGATCTCAGTAAGGAGGTATAAATTTGTTAACGTCTTTCCAAGGTACAATCTTTCATACTTAGGGTGCGTGGGAGCGGACTTTTGCTGCTGGATGATGGCTTTATTTGTAATCCTTCCAGTGAAAGCTTTGGGCACTCTCGCCCTTCCTTAGCTCATGGATTTCTAGTAAGACATTCAAAGCTCATGGCCTCCTTGTAAGACTTATTGTGGCCATGTGTCTCACCCGACCATTTCAGAAAATTGTTCGTTGGTGGCATGAGCTGTGATACCAGCCTGGGGATTAACTGTTGTGCTTTGTATCAGAAGAGTGCTAGTTTAATTTTTTTTTTTTAACACTGTGAGAACTGTGACCATGTTTTCTAAGAGGTCAGATAATGAAAATGAGAACGTTTATACTACTAACGCAAGCATGATCCCATCACCGAAAAAGAATGCTAAACGACTGTGTTATTTTAACGACAAATGTAAGGATACATACAATTGGATCAGGGACGTAAATAACCCACACAGAGCATCCTGCACACTGTGCGGGAAAGAATTTGGGATTGGGCATGGTGGAGAACAGGATGTGAAAGCGCATTTCGAGACAATTCACAAGTCCAGAATGAGACAAGGCAAGTGCCTCCAAACCAACCAAAGGTGTTGTCTTTTTGGGAAATGAAATCAGCATTCACCCAAAAGTAGCAGCTGATGAATTAGCATGGGCGTCCTACACAGACAGACATGCCTTATCCTATGGCTGCCTTGATTGCTCTATGAAACTGAGTAAAGTCACTTTTCCTGATTCAGAGGTTGTGACCAAAATATTCTGTGGGCAAACAAAAGGAGAAATTTTGATAACAGATGTGTTGGTCCCTTACAGTGTAGAGCTGATTTTGTCATCTCTCACCAACCATCATGCTTTTTATAGTATATCAGCTGCAAGCCATGCACCAAATCATGGCAACAAAAAAAAGTTCTTTCTAGCTCTCAGGTACTTTGACTTGAAAAATGGAGTTTCAGATCGTCTTCTGGATTTCTATGAGGATTTTAATGAAACTGCCAAAATCATAAAACAAAAGGCTGTTGGTATTTTGCCCAAATACATACTAGACTTAGCTCATCTATCTGCATATTCGTCAGATAGCGCAAATGTAAATTTTGGCAAATTCCACTCAGTCTGTAAACTTCTTTCCAAAGAAAATAAAAAGATCTTACATATTCGATGCTCTGCACATCTTGTATACAGCACTGCTAAAAAGAGTTGTGATTTGCTTAAATGTGATATTGAGACTTTCATAATGAAAGTTTGGGGTCACTTTTCAGTTTCCTCAAAATGTGCAGAAGCACTTAGTGAGATTTTTGCCTTTATAGAGATGGAAGGAGATAATCTCTTTAGACACATGCCTACCAGATGGCCAACACGGCTGGCAGCCATAGAAGAGATGCTAAAATGTCGGCCTGCCGTAAAATCGCATTTTCAAAGTGTGGGGCAAGAAGGATGTCCTTCTTTGATTTGGAAATATATTGAGGATGAGAATGGAAAAGAGGATTACAGTAGAACAGAAATTTATATGCTGTTTCTCCAGAACTCTTTGATGATCTTTGAAGGGATCATATGGAGTCCTGAAAAGGGTGAATTGACTGCACCTGAGCTGTTCGATGTCATGTATAGGTTGAGACAAACACTCATACAGCGGAAAGGTGATTCATCTTTGGAAAATAAGACTGCTTCCAAACTGAAAAAAAATGTCACTAGAACAGGGCAACCAAGTTAAACAGGACTTTCTTAATTTCTTCACTAAAACTGTAATTTATTTGGATTCTAACTTCGATTTCACCAGTTCAAATTATCTCTGTGCTTTAAAGCCATTTTCCCTGAGGAAGAGATGTTTAACTTAACCATGACATCCAGCGTGCTTCAGGGTGTTTAAAAATGACAGATGTTGCAACAACGAATGGCCTGTATGATGAATTTATAGATGCAAAGGACCTGATTGACAAGCAGCTGGACTATCACAAGCCTGTGGATACAAAGTAGGTGGACATTTCTAGAGAAATAGAAACAAATTCCTACAAATCTAAAAGCTTGCTGTTGCTAGTAAGTAAAATCCTAAGTATTCCATGCTCAAACACTTTTTTTTTTTTTTTTTTTTGCGTTATGCGGGCCTCTCGCTGTTGTGGCCTCTCCCATTGCGGAGCACAGGCTCCGGACGCGCAGGCCCAGCGGCCATGGCTCACGGGACCAGCCGCTCCGCGGCATGTGGGATCCTCCCGGATTGGGGCACGAACCCGCGTCCCCTGCATTGGCAGGCGGACTCCCAACCACTGCGCCACAGGGAAGCCCTCAAACACTTTTATTGAGAGGAGATTTACCTTAATGTCATCACATTGGACTGATCCAAGGAATGAGTGTAATGTGGGCGTGAGAGCAGAGCTGCAAGTCACAGTGAATTTGACCTTTGACCGTATCCAGTTTTATCACTACATCAAAGAGAAGAAGGATGTCCTAAAGGCTGCAGGCAGTTCAGAAAAATGTTATTGCAAAAGAAGACAGAAAGAATGAAAATATCCTACTGTATCATGGGGCAGAAAGAAATATGTCATTTTAAAAATCAAATATAGGAAATATCTGTTTAATCTTATTTGTATTTTCCTTTTAAAGTCTTATGTATATTATTTTGATTTACATATTTGTATTTAAAATATCCATAGCATATGAGTACATGTATTAAGATATTTGTTCAAAATTTCTTTTACTGATGAGCAGAGAGAGGCCTAAATGGTAAGTAATCATGTGGGATCTGAAGAGAAGAATCAAGGACCTGAAACAGGCTTTGTTTGTTTGTTTGCTTAAAAATCAGTAAGTCCCTTGTGACTTTGGTTTTTATGAATCAATCTTCCAAAGCCAGGGTGCCCCTGGAAGAATGGATATAAACTGAGTTTCTGAACATTTGAAAATGAGGACCAGGCTGAGGACCCCAGAGCACTCGCTGAGGCGCAGATGTCCTTGGAGGTCCTGCCTGGGCTCTCAGCCTTGCCTTCCCTTTATCCAAGTCCACCAAATACAACTTAGGAAACCCTGCATCACTAGAGACTGGGAGTTCTGCAAATCCAAGGAAGCCTGAGGATAGAAATCAGAAGATCTGAGAACTTGGATGGGAAAAAGAAGTTT
The DNA here is from genome assembly GCF_000442215.2 of Lipotes vexillifer. NCBI lineage: Eukaryota > Metazoa > Chordata > Mammalia > Artiodactyla > Lipotidae > Lipotes > Lipotes vexillifer. Next base: position 4,768,831 of record NW_006778796.1, read on the forward strand.
CTGTACTCACCAACATCTAAGTAAAATTTAGCATTTCTTTCCATTAGGAAAATGGCAGCAAACCACAGCAGTACTAGAACCTGTGACTGTCATCCCCAGGAATCACAGATATTCACATTACAGACACCTCAGAGTATTGTTTATGTGCACAACTACTTGGAAATTATGGTAATTATTAAAACCCACTTCTAGATCTCATAATTTAATAATGAAGCATATCTTATATCACAGATTTAAACGTTTAATACTTTGATAACTTTATTTCAATAAAATTGGCTTCCTTGTTACATACTTTATCTTATACATTTGTCCAGACTGCCAAATGGTTGATGGCACATTGGAAGTTAAGAATATGCTGTGGGGCTTCCCTGGTGGCACAGTGGTTGAGAGTCTGCCTGCCAATGCAGGGGACATGGGTTTGTGCCCCGGTCCGGGAAGATCCCACATGCCGCTGAGCGACTGGGCCCGTGAGCCATGGCCGCTGAGCCTGCGCGTCCGGAGCCTGTGCTCCGCAACGGAAGAGGCCACAACAGTGAGAGGCCCATGTACCACAAAAAAAAAAAAAAAAAAAAAAAGAATATGCTATGGATCATGAGCAGACAGCTTTGCAAAGAGGTGGAGGTGAATAGGCTTTACTGCACTCTCGTCTCGTGCTCGGTCTAACCTTCCCATTAGACGGAGTAGGTGTCAGCTGGAGGCATGTGAGTTGAGAGGACAGTGGCCCTTTTGCCTAAGAACCTTCCTGTTCCCACGTGTTCACCTTGCTCTTTTCGATTTGGGTGAAAACGCCTTGAGTAGGAATACCATGAGGCTGTTTTCAGTCTCTTAAGACCTCAGTGACAGGGGTGGAAGGGATCTCAGCATCTTATAAATCCAGGCACTGGGATCCAGGGGGAAGTTATTTACTTGGTGGGGGGTTCATATTAATTAAAGACACTGAGGCATCCCAAGAGGGTTTTTGGTTTTATTCAGGTTAGGGAAAGTGTCCTGGGAGCCTGTGAGGGGGTGAGAGAGAGAGTGAGAGCATGCACCCGCAAAGGTGCCAGCATGCCCTGAGGTAAGGATGGGCAAAGAAGGGGATGAGAAGGAGAGCTGGGAGAACCTGGAGCCAAAGTTCAGGATACCACTTCCTCCATCCACATTCTGGCGCCTGCTATCAACTCTCCTGTGACTATCCCAGAACCCTATTTCCTTATGCCCACCTTAGACTTCTCATCTTAGATAGTCTCATTGCTTCCTTGAAGGACTTTTAAACACAAGGAATAGATTCAGCAAATCTCACAATAAGATATATTCTCAAGATTTCTTTTTTTTTTAATTTTAAGAAATTCTATTATTCCCAGCCCCACGGCACCCCTAGAGGGTCTTGATAAGCCCTAGATGACAGCCTTCTTCAAATCTCTGAAGAGCTATTATATAAGGAAGAGGGCTGGAGTTACTGTCAGTGGCCTGGAAGGCAAAACTGGAGTGAGATGAGAAGTTGTAGCCAGGATGCAGGATTCCAGATCAATTTAAGGTTCATCCCTGGGCACGTATTATTCTGGAACGAAAGATGATTTAAAGTGCCTTTCAATTCTGGCACTCTGTACCTTTCCCCTTCAGGTACTTAAGTCCAGCAAATCCTGGGCTTGAAGTATGAAACCGGGATCCTGGTCTCCCCACCACATCTAGATGCCTTCGTAGATGGTGCGGTGTAATAAAGGGTGCTCGGGCTTTGAAACCAGACAAACTCGGGCTCTAACCTTTGCACCCTGTGGAGTTGAGTCTGTGGACAACTAAATCCCTTCGCCTCTCTGAACCTTACCTCCCTCCGCTGAAAATGGGGACAATCTGGTGGAGAGTATGTAAAAGGCCTGCGTTGCTGGAGAGGTCCCATAAACGTCCCTTAAATATTGAAGGAATTTCTTCAACGGTTAAAAATCTTTCGCTATCTGGAATCCCTGGTACACCCAGGCCCACTCCTTGCGAATGCATGTCACTCCACGTCCGTCCGGCAGGAGGCACCAGACCCGAGTTCCGGGATCAGGGCCAGGACCAAAAGACGGGTCGCCGAAGCGAGTGGCCGAGTCCGGAGCGAGTGACCGGGTGTGGCCGCCTCCTGGGATGCTACAGTACAGGCACTGCAGGCGGTACAGCCGACTAATCTTAACGGCGCCCGGCGGGCGTGGGCGGGACAGGGCTGAGCTGCAGTGGAAGGAGTGCCGCGCATGCGCGCGCGAGGGGCGGGGGCGGTGCCTCCCGGAATCAGGGGCCCCACCCAGTGCCGGGAGGTAACGCGCAGAGTAGAAGGCGCAGGCGGCGGGGTCAGCTTCCCTTCTCCAGGTACGAAGTTTTCCCGCACCTAGCTCCCGACTTTTTTCAGCCGCGGAGACAGCTCGGGGCTGCAGGTGAGCTGTACATCTCGCAATCGAGACTTTCCTGCCCGTAATTTTCATGCAGCGGTGCAGAAATAGGCAGATAAAGACGCAGAGAACCTTGGGAGGATTTTGCAGGGGGTGGAGTCTGTTCTCCCGGGGAATCGCTTCTCTCCTCCTCCTGGGAATTCCCGGAATTTCTTCCTTCCGCGGTCCTAAATCTCCCACCTGTTCTCCTTCCTACCTTCCTAGAGCTAAGGAGAGATGGGGAAGAGGGTGGGGCTCTTGGACCATCTAGAGATGCTTGGCAGGGTTTTAAACCTTCCCAGCACCACCCAGACTTCACTCGAAAATGTGTCTTTCGAGCCCCAAGGAGTTCAAAGGTAGGTAATTATTGATACTCAGCATGTGAAAATGCTTTTTTATATAATAGCTTACGGGAAATCTCTTAGTGGTTTCCCCAAATTTTGGAGGGCTAAGGGCAAGGCAGGGCCCCTTCATCTGGTTTTGTGCGTTGTGCAGTAAATCATTTTGCTGCATTGCACCCAAGATGCTTTCTGGCCTTTCCAAGGGCTGGGCATAGCGTTTGCGATGGGAACACGTAATGCGTCAGATGCTTCGAACCCACGCCCATCCCTCCCTTGTTATCGCAGCCTCTGGCTTTCCTGTGTGATTCTGAGCAGGACATACGGTCCTGCCACGGAAAAGGAGCACCAGAGCTGATTGCCTTTTGTTTGAATTTTCGCTGTAAGCATGAAACTTCTTACAAGGATTGAGAATAGATTTATTTTGCCTCCTTAGAACAACACTCAGTTCACTAAGGCGATGAAGGGCTTTTTCCTGGCACTAGAGCTATACCGAGGGTAGGTCAGTTACGGAATGTCGTAAAGCAGAAGTTATTCCTTTGGTTCACTTACTCATTCACTCACCAGGCATTTACTAAGCACCTGCCGAAGTGCTCCGTAGTGAGCTTGGTGCTGTGAGGAAGACAAGATGAATCTGGGCTCAGTCCTCAAGGAGCTTGACTGGCCCAGAGGAGAGAGAAGCTCAAGGGAAGTAAGTCTACACCAGGTAGAAGGGATGGGGCCCCAAGAGAGGGTCAGAGGAAGAACTGGGGAACTCGGAGGAGGGAGAAGAACCAGCCTTCCACCCCAGGTGATTAACTTAAGGAGAGAATTAGGTCCCTCAATTACTACCTGATGAGTGATCTCTCTCATAAGCTTCACATCTCTGTGGAAGGGTGTTTCCTGACTGTGTGTTGGGTATCTCAGACTGATTATGTTTAAGTTGGGCTCCATCATTCCAGGGCACCCCCCTCCTGCCCCCACCACACACCTGCTGCTGTTCCATTGTTCCCTGTCTCAGGGAACAGCATCAAGGCTCCCCTCTCCCCTAGTGGTCCAAGCCAGAGGCTTATCCCCCCTGCTCCCTCCCCACACCTGGGCTTGATGAGTCAACCTCCTGACCCTCTCACATCTGTCCACCTCGCTCCACCCTCATTTCTCCAGGCCAGACCACCATCATCCCTTGCTTGGCTTACTGCCTCCCAGCTTGTTTTCACCAGACTCCCTTTACAGGGCTTCCAGGGGTGGTCTGGCCCTTGCTCACCAGCTCCCCCCCTTTCACACCTCTTGCACTTGTCTCCATTTTGAAACCATGCCATGCTTTCTCATGCCACCAGGCCTTTGCACACGTCTCCCTTCTGCCTAGGACATGTGCTTCCTTGCCACCCTCCTCCCTTGGTTTACTCCTGCCCTCCCCATGACCCCAGCTGGGTCCCTGCTTCCTGGAGGAATTTTCCTTTAGGCTCCAAGCCTCAGTAGGTGCAGCTCCTGGTTGCGCTGCCTGTGCCTCTCCTCCTGAGGGCTCCCTCACGCAGCTGCCGCCTCCATGGTGCTGCACTGGAAGTCCTGGCATACCAGGACCGTGTCCATCAGTGGGGCTTTCCATCCCTTCCTGCTGCCTGCACACAGAAGATGCCCAAGAAAAAGTCGTTGATGGAATTTGGTATAAGTGCAGGTTGTACTCTTATGGTTTGAGTCTATGAATGCCAGCATCATAAATCCACCCTACCTCAGTTGATTTCTCACTGTGCTGAAATAGTATTGCCCTTGTTTACGTCAAGCTTAAAAATGTATATGTGTGAAAGAGAGGAATCATTATTTGAGCAGCTGGTATTTGTTGGGTGTTCATTGTGTGCCAGGCACGGTTCTGAGTGCCTTATAGCATTAACTCATTTCATCACCACAACAGCTCTGTGTGGTAGATATTTTTATTATCCCTATTTTACAGATGGAGAAACTGAGGTACAGAGATTAAGGAACTTGGCCTAACATCACATGCTGGTGAAGCCAAGCATGCATTGTGGAATGTGATGAGCTCTTTGAGAAAGACAGGAAGTAGGACTGGACGTGAGGCTCTCATAGGGATGAAGATGGTAGGTCACCAGGTGGAAGACGGTGCAGTGTGGCCTAAGCTACGAGGCCAAGCAGAATTACTTAATCCAGAATTCAAAACTCTGAGGAACCTCAGGCTCACTTTCACATTCATTCTTTCAGCAGCTAACTCAGTTTTCAGAGGTACTACTGGTTAGGAATGAGACTTCTCTGAGTCTGAAATCTTGGTTCTGTTGTGTGACCTCGGGGCTGCTGTTTGCCTTCTCTGTGCTTCAGTCACCTCATCTGGAAAATGGGGATAATAATGGGGATAGTACTTACCTTGTAGGGTTGTGGTGATAATTAAATGGGTTGTTACATATAAGGCCTTAGAGTGGTGCCTGGCACATGGTGATTGCTCAGAAACATCATCCTCATTATTTGTTTATCCATCATTCAGTCAACAAATGGTTTTTGAACACAGGTCCTTCCTATATGTCCAATCCCACTGGACAACTTCTTGGGCATCGACAACTATCCTGCTTTAATTCTTTGTCCCACAGACATTGAGGATTTTCCATCATTGCCTCCTTTTCAGTGCCATCACCTCCTCCTGTGCCTTGGGCTCCCTCCCCAGACCTTTCCTCACAGTTAAGTGCTAGCTTACTCTCTGAGATCAACTCAAGACCCCTTTTCCATTCTTCTGGGTCAGTTTGTTACCAGTTGCTACAGAGAATTAAAGACCAGGTTAACCTGAATGGCAGCATTGAGAAAATTGTGAAAATACAAAGAATTCTCATATACCATTCCTCGTGGATACAAAGAACTACTTTCTCCAGGGAGGAAACAGAGATGTAAAAAACTTAAGATGTGCAATCACCACCAGGAATCTTAGAATTTAAAAAGCTGCAAGAACCTTAGAGCTTATCTTGTCTATTTCCCTCACTTTGGGGGAGTTGTTCTTAGGGATGGGGGGTGGTCCAGGGCCCAGCAACCGCTAGTGACCAGAACCCATGTCTCCAGCCTGTAGCTAGCACACTTTCTCCTACATCTTAGAGAATCCCAGGTAGGATTTCAGTGGAGCTTCTTAGAACTTCCAGCCCCTGGATGTTTCAGCTGCTGCTGTGATGCCTGCAGAATGTTATGGTCACTCAGTTAACTTCGTGCCAGGGCTGCATTGTACCCTTTAATGGTTTACCATGGACAAAGCGTGGGCATCTCTGCCACCACAGGAGAGCTGTCTCATAACCAAGCTAGTGCAAAGCACATGTTGAAAGGGAATCTTTGGGGACTCCCTGGCGGTCCAGTGGTTTAGACTCCATCCGTGCTCCCAGTGCAGGGGCATGGGTTTGATCCCTGGTCAGGGAGCTAAGGTCCTGCGTGCCATGTGGTTCAGCCAAAAAAAACAAAAAAACAAAAAACAAAAAACAGAAAGGAAATCTTCGTTTCAGTCAACAAGCAAATGTCCACATTACCCCTTTCCTGTTTTTCGACGTGAGGAGGAGGGGGGACAAATATCTGTACAAATATGAAAGAAAGAATTATAAGGTGGAGTTGCTGAGATCAGGGAATTTAGAGGAGGAAGAGCAGATGCTGCAGACCAGGTGGACGGTGCAGGTAGGAGTGGTTAAGGAGCTTGGGGGGCGGCTGACAAGGGGAGCAGGTTCAAGGGGAGATGGGGCATAGAGGGCGGCTGGGGATGGAGGTGGGGGAGTGGGGGAACATTCCAGGCACGGGAGTACAAAGCAGAGATGGCAGCATCAGGGCCCTGTGACGAGACCCGGCTAACCAGAGCAGAAGTCCTCCTGGGGAAGTGGAAGGGAGTACACAGCTGAGGGAACAGCAAGTCTTGAAGATAAGGAAGGAGAACCAGCCTCAGGTGTCGCCCTGAGCGTTCTTGCGAGTGATGAGGGTGGTGGGACAGCAGCTGAGTGCTGGGAGAAGTGAAGATCTAGCTGCCCTTTTCTTAGTAGGTTAGAGAAATTCATTTCTGTAACTCTGTGGAATGCATATCATTTTTACACACATTTGCTCCCCCAGAGTCTTTTATCTTGTAAAATATGTCTCTTCCGCCTTGCTTTAGACTTGAGCCTTGCCAATGGACCTGATTGGTTTTGGTTATGCAGCCCTGGTGACATTCGGAAGCATTTTGGGATATAAGCGGAGAGGTGAGCCTAAACCAGATTTTTCATCAAAGAGGGGTTGGTCATTGTGCTAGGATCATCTGAGGGTCTGTAAGCAGGACAAGAAGCCAATAAGCGACCTGGTGGGAGGTTGGTGGTTGTGCTAGGATCATCTGAGGGTCTGTAAGCAGGACAAGAAGCCAATAAGCGACCTGGTGGGAGGTTGGTCATTGTGCTAGGATCGTCTGAGGGTCTGTAAGCAGGACAAGAAGCCAATAAGCGACCTGGTGGGAGGTTGATGGTTGTGCTAGGATTGTCTGAGGGTCTGTAAATAGGACAAGAAGCTAAGAAGCACATGGTGGATGGGATTCTCAGAAGGATGGGGGTTCCATGGGGCTGGATGGACAAAGCCTGTCATTCCAGAGCCTGGGCATCTGGGTCTCCCTTTACCTGTTAATATCAATTGCATAATTAATTGACTTACCCTCTTCAGGGCTACTCACTCATTATCAAATGAGGTTTTTGGTTTGTTTATACACTCATAGTGTCAAAAAACTGAATTATGTTGATACTGTGTGTTGCAAAGGAAAATTACTTAGATATCATATCTGAAGTGGTTTCTTCATCTCTATCCAAAGATAGACAAAAACACCCAGTTGATAAATTGAAGGATTTTCATGGAGAAAAATGAAAGATCAAGTTTTCTATTTTGCTTTGTTTTAAGGTAAAAGCATTTGCAGTCATGGTGTCTCATATTTGCTTCTTATATTTTTAAGAAATTCATTAAATGAAGTTGTATTTCTAAGAGTGTTACATTGGTGACCTTGGGGGACTTGAGTTTCAGGTCTATATGGTTATCAGGGTTACTTCCTTTGTTAGTGGTTTTTTGAAGGGTAGGAAAAAGGGAGAGAGAGAGAGAGAGAGAGAGAGTGAGTGTGTGTGTGTGCGTGTGTTGGGGCTGCTGGAGGGTGTGGGAGGAGAGGATTACTTCCATTATCAGGCATCTTCCTTCACTTGTTATCAGGCATCTTCCTTCACTTGTTGCCTGTAGAATTAGACTACAACCTAGTGCATGTGGCTTCTTGTTCTGGATGGGTTGTGTGTTTTGGTGTGGGAGGTGCTGCAATCTGAATTTAAGGGTGGTCCTTAACCCTGCTGCAATCTGACTTTCCTGTAGATGTTTAAAAAACAGAGATACCGGGCTTCCCCGGCGGCGCAGTGGTTGAGAGTCCGCCTGCCGATGCAGGGGACGCGGGTTCGCGCCCCGGCCCGGGAAGATCCCACGTGCCGCGGAGCGGCTGGGCCCGTGAGCCACGGCCGCTGGGCCTGCGCGTCCGGAGCCTGTGCTCCGCGACGGGAGAGGCCGCAACAGAAAAAAAAAAAAAAAAACAGAGATACCTTACAACTGAATCACTTTGCTGTACACCAGAAACTAACACAACCCTGTAAATCAAGTATACTTCAATAAAAAAATAAAAATAAAAAATAAATTTAAATCTAAAAAAAAAAAAAACAACGCAGAGATGCCTTGACCCTAGGGATTCCAATCCGATAAGATTCTAAATAGATTGAGTGCCCTGAAGTGGGGACTGTGTGTGTTGGTGACAGTGACACTGGCAGTGCACCCTGCAGTGCTCGTGTCTATTACAATGCCCCAGGCAGCTCAGAGCAGGGCGGGCGCTGGGTGGGGGAGGGGGTGGATTGGCGGCTGGCTGGCTGCGTCAGTGACCAGGTTCTTCCTGTTACTCTGTGGTCATAGTCCATTCCTGAGTCCTGATGTGTTGAGGCTGGAAGGTTTGTTAATTATTTAGGACAGAACCATCGCTTGGTTTGAATAGGCCCCCGTCTCTACCTCCATGAGCTGAAAATATCATTTCATCTTATTTTTATCATCACAACCTCAGTAAAAACATGGAGGCAAGAAGAATAGGGGGAATAAAAGAGGGGCGTAAACAAGTCAGGTAATTGTCCAAGACCATGCAGTCGCTGTCAGAAGCAATACTGCAAGGCAGGCTTTATCACCATACCTACCCCTCCCATTGCTATGTACCTGGGGTTCCTCTGCCTCGCATTTGGGGTTCAGCATGAAACAGTCATGTCTTAGAAACTATCCATGGATAGCCGATACCTAACTTGGCTTTGTCTAGTTACAGTGCCCAAGAAGAAATGCATTTTTCCACATGTGGAGTGATGAAGGTATACCTTTCATTTGGGGATTCTCTCTGAGCCCGTACTTTTTTTCACCAGGTGGTGTTCTGTCTTTGATTGCTGGTCTTTCTGTTGGATTTTTGGCTGGCTGTGGAGCTTACCGTGTCTCCAATGACAAGCGAGATGTAAAACTGTCCCTGTGTGAGTAAGGCGTTTTTCCCAGTTACGGAGAATCAAAGCTTGGGGATAAGTTTTTGATACCTAGCCTCGGTGTACTAGAAGATACTGGTCACATGGCAGGTGGGCATATGCATGTGTGGAGACAGAGCACTGTTCTTGTTCCTTTCTACACAGACCTAATCAAAAATAATGATGTTGCTGCCAGGCCTTCCAACTCAGAAGAATATTTCTATAAAACTTGTTACTAGAAAAATAAAATAAAATTAGAAAAAGCAAGGAATTATGTCTGGATTTTCTGCTAATGCTCCTAAATGCGTATTAGCATAGTTTGTGTTACTGTGAAAATATCTAAAAAGAGACAGCCTTGCATTATTTTATTTAATTCACAAACAGCTTTTAGATCCCACTTTGCCTTAAGATTTAGAAAAGCAAGCCTGACTCTCTTAGTTTCTTCCCTTGTTGGGCTTATAGTAGGAGAATGTCCACAGGGAAAATGGAAAAAACTTGTGTGTGTTTAAAGCCCCAGGATGCTTGGCTTTCTTCTGTCTGGGCTGAAAGACAGATAAAGGGAAGGTTTGGAAAACTGCACCAAGGAAATGGTCTCTGTTTAATTTGTTGATTATTCAAAGTGCCCTGGTGGGTGTGTAAGAAAATCCAAAGGGAGACAAATTGTACCAGTTCTTTGTTTGAGGGAGAGGAAGAGATTAAGTGGGATTTTTTCCCCCTTATTTTAAATAGGAGCAAGGGATATTTTTAATAATGAAGTTATGTCAGAAGATAAAAATATATCAGCAAAAAAAAAAAATACATATATATATATACACACACACACACACACACACACACACATATATATGTATGTATATATATAGGGCTTTTTATGCATATGCACTTAAATAGTTAATGTATGTTTATTGTCAGTCATGTTTTTTATATCAGCAAGTGATTTTTCCTTGGAAGTTCTTAAATTGTGACATCAGTGCCCTAATCTCTTACATAAAACTGCTTCTCTCATCATATTGGTTTAGCTTCTAAAAGGCTGGTATAATGCTTCTGAATTTAATATTATTAGGCTGTTTTTATTTACTCTTCAGGCATCAAATTTCCAAAATGGAATGCTATAAAATAAAAACAGTCAGCCTTTTCTTAGGATTATTTTATTAATCAGGTCTTACTTTAAAGATTTACTTTAGAAACTGATTCTTTTCCTTCCATTCAGCTAACTAAACATTTATTGGCCATCTCTTGTGGGTCCAGGTATACTGCCTAGTGTTCCTAAGGAAACTTGAATAAGACACAGTCCTGACCTTCCCAGGAGTGTTCTATAAATAGAAATTAAGTTAGAAAAAGACTTTTTCTTTTGAAGATATTTCAGGAATGGATTTTAACATGCTTGTTTCCTCAGAAACCATTTTGATAAGCTATTTTGTAAAGTGTTTTAATAGAGCACTTTATCTTTTCAAGAAAATAGCAACTCAGTACCAATACATAATAGTTGTTATATTAGAAAGCTGAAATGAAATCCATTTTTTCCCCAAGCAAGCACTGCTAACATGTTTGAAATGCTGGTTCATACACCATTTTGGTTTTTAGTTACAGCTTTCTTCCTGGCCACCATAATGGGGGTGAGGTTTAAGAGATCCAAGAAAATCATGCCAGCTGGGCTGGTTGCAGGTTTAAGGTAAGAAAAACTTATTTTGATCTGTTCTTTCCTCTGCCGTCATTTTGAAGTGCTGAAATTTTGGCAAAAGTCAGTTTTAACTTAAAAGGTCAAAGTAATTTGTATTACAATCAGCATGATTATAAAACCTTAAAATATCATCCATTCAATCAATTGTTGACATTTATGTGCGAGTGAACATTTTTATCAAATACACTTAGCGTTACTGTGCTATCTGATCACATGTACACAGTTACCTTTTTCAGAATAAAGAATTAAATTCAGCCTCATTTTTTCTCAGGATTTACCTGTCTGAGACAGTAAAGGTATTCACTTAAATCTGATAATCTCAGAGAGTTGGACAAAGTGAAAGTCTGTTGCAGTTACTTTGAAATTTTAAGGGAGAAAAAACTTAATATTTTTTAAAAAGATAAATAGGGAGCTTCAAGTTTCTCTTAATCTCAGTAATTCTATCCATGAGATTAAGCACATTTTACCAAGTAAACATAACATTTTAAATTCTTTGGAAGCTGCCTTTATATGTTGACAGCTATCGACATGTTCATTTTCTTTAATGTACGTTTTCACTTTTTGGAATTTATTCCAAAGAAATAACGAGATGTATACAAAGACTGATGTTTATTGCAAGTTTATTTCTAGTGGAAAACATGATGAACTGAAAAATTAGAAACAGCTTGAAAATTCACCAGTAAGGAAATGGTTCAATAGGTGTTTTGTCCACTTAATGGAATATTGAGCAAGCATTACATGTCATGTTTTCAAAAACTGTTTAGTGGCATTAGAAAATAATTGACATAATAGGAAATGAAAACAGAATAAACAAGCAAATATAGTGTGATCTCAATTTTTTAAAAGTCTGGGTATCGAAAAACAAGATAGGAAGGAATATTTCAAATTGTTAGTAATCTATAGGTGGTAACGCAATGGGTAATTTTCTCCTTTCTGTTTTTCAATAGAATTTTCTAGTGTGGCTGGATATAATGTTTATGATTTGGGAATGAAAGTATGATTATAAAGGACTGCTCTCTAATGATAGCCCTGTTCTAATAATGATACTTGGTGGTGGAAGGGATCAGAAGTATGGTTTATAGGTCAAGAAGACAGGACCCCAAACGTGGAAAGAAGCTGAGATTGTAATTATGACATCCCCAGATCACCCCTTGATTAGTTTTTCAAGTTGCTTGCCTTTACTAGTTTTTGAAAGTTTTGTGTTTCTTTCCAAACCTTTCTCTTACAAAGGTTCATCCCAGATTTTCAGAACAGTGAGTTCTGATTTTTCTCCTTCATTCAGTGAACTTTTTTTGTTTGTTTTGTTTTGTTTTGTTTTTTTGCGGTACGCGGGTCTCTCACTGCTGTGGCCTCTCCTGTTGTGGAGCACAGGCTCCGGACGCGCAGCCTCAGCGGCCATGGCTCACGGGCCCAGCCGCTCCGCGGTATGTGGGGGTCTTCCCGGACCGGGGCACGAACCCGTGTCCCCTGCATCGGCAGGTGGACTGTCAACCACTGCGCCACCAGGGAAGCCCTTCAGTGAACATTTTTAAGTGGCTAATTCAGTCACGTCTGGAAGTTCAAGTACAGGGATCCAGGGATGGTGAGATCACCCCTGCCCCAGGGAGTAGAAGCAGGGCAGAACGCTGGGAGCCAGGGTTTAGTACCACATGGATTAGGTGAACGCACAACCCTTCCGTCTCACACCTCCTGAGTCACCCTCCCCTTGCCTGTCTTTTGTTTTAATCTAGCCTCATGATGATCCTGAGACTTGTCTTACTGCTGCTCTGAGAATCCGCAGGAACTGAAAACTAAATTTGAGTGATTCTGCTGTAATGGGCAGAGCCTACTCTTTGTATTGAAAAGATAAATTCCAGTATGGAATGTTCACCGTGGTCTTATTTTATGGTAGAAACTGCAAAAGAAGCACTGTCACCTCTAATACGGACACTGGTTTGAGGGATTTTTTTTTTTTTAAACAAATGGTTTTACTGTTTTCTAATTGTCAGGTACTGGTTTTATTAAACGTATTTAATAAATCGTGATACACTGTTTGATTTGCTATGTCATGTGGTTTTTGTTTGTTTTTTGGTTTGGGGTTTTTTTTTTTGACAGTTCAAATACTCATGTCTGAAATAAGCTTAAATTAAACTACAACCTACAGATGATGGAATGCCCTAAGTGGGCTTCACAGAATGCTAATGTATCTATTTGTCATTTGTGTTATATTTTAAATGATTTTTTTTCCATTTTAATTGTATTTTGCTACCAGTGTTTTTTCTTTCTTTAAAATACTTCATCCTCAGCACACTCTGTGCCAACAGAATGTATTCAGTATTCAAATAAAAGAACTTCTGTTTTAAACCTGTTTCTCTCATTTTAGTGTCCTCTCTGTATACTCAAATCATCTTTAACATGTAAGTGTTCAATTTTTTTTTTTTTTTTTTTTTCGGTACGCAGGCCTCTCACTGCCACGGCCTCTCCCGCTGCAGAGCACAGGCTCCGGACGCTCAGGCTCAGCGGCCATGGCTCACAGGCCCAGCCGCTCCGCGGCATGTGGGATCTTCCCGGACTGGGGCACGAACCCGTGTCCCCTGCATTGGCAGGTGGACTCTCAACCACTGCACCACCAGGGAAGCCCTAAATAACTGATATATTTTTTAAATAGAGAAAGAGGATGAGAGTGATGAAGCCAGGAAGATAGAAGAATAAGATTCTGACCAGCTTTCCTCCTGTAACAGGTGGCAAGATTTTTAGCTTTTCAGATTTTTCTCTTTTTATCTACTTGCAGATCATCCTCCTTCCAGGACAAGCCTTGACTGGTGAAATGGGGTGAGATTAGGGGATGCTGAGGTTTTTCACTTTCCAAATTACAGTCATCTCTGTATTTTAATGCTGGCATCTGTAGCCCAAAGACGTCAATCAAGAGGATTTTCAGTGACTCATGGGGATTTAAAGCAAAAGTGCAGAGTTAGAAAAAGTGGGTCTTTTCACATTTTCCTTTTCTTCTGAAAATGAAAATGTTTTTTAAAAACAACCCATGCTCATTTTGAAGAAAGTAAAATAGCATAGAAATTAGAAGCCCATCCCCACCTCCCCAAGATAGCCTTGAGAGGTTGATGGGGCATGATGGGGGAGACCTGGTGGAGTGATAGGCTCTGGACAGCTTGAGGTACCTGGGGAGGGGGGTCCCTGAAAGCAAGGAGGGCTGTGGGGAGGGTAGGGGGTGGCTTTGGGAGGACGAGGAGTATCTTCATGGTATGAATGGGAGCTGATTTATTTTGTAGCCTGTTACCACCTGGCTCATTTTCTAAGCCAGTGCTTCCACACATTAAGAGCTCAGCAAAATAAATGAAGAAAAAAGGATAGATTGAGAATATCACCATTTGGAAACCAGAATGAAAAAAAGTAATCTAGGCCAATGGTTTTTCAACCCTACATGATACCTGTTAGAACCATGTGAGGGGTTTAAAGCACATTCAGGTACACGAGTGTGCAAGCATACACACACACACACACACACACACACACACACACACACCCCTCTGCCTGGGCCTCACCCCAGAGATTCTGATATAATTGATCTGAAAGAGGACTCTTGATTCTACTGTGTAGCCAGTGTTGAGAACCATTCATCAGGATGACGATGATGTCAATAGCTGCTAAAACTACCGGTAGGGATCTCTGTAGTGGGAATATCGGGGCTGACTGCCCTAAATATTTAACGTCACTAAATGTGGGACAATCAGACATGATGGTCCTCCTGGTATGAAGCAATAGAAAGCATGCGGCAGTACCTATGAAGAATTCTTGTCAAAATAATTGACCTGGAATTCATTCAAACCTCTAGATATCAACTTACAGGAAACACAGGAAGCAGAGAAGCACCTCAGGAATGTAATCAGCAAAATCAACAATATGTATAATGTGGAACCCAACAGGTTTGCTCTTCATAGAGTGGTCCCCAGACCAGCACCATACAGGTCACCTGGGAGATTGTATCAACTCAGGCACTACCCCAGAATCTGTATTTTAAGACCCCTGCGAATTTGTATGTACATTCAAGTTTAGAAGCACTGTTCTCCAGCTCAAGTGATCAATACATTTCAAATGACTCTCTACTTTTATATTTCTATAAGAAAATGTGTAAATTGCATGAAAATCAAAGAGGCAGGGGGAGCCTAAAGGTTAAAGAGATTTAAAACAATGAATTCATTCTTCAAATGAATGCAATGTGTAGACCTTTTTTAGCTTCTCGTTCTAACATAGCAGTTATTCTTTTTAAATGTGATGATACAATCGGGAGTATTTGAACCATGACTGATCATTTATATAAGGGAATTACTGTTAATTTTTTAAGTATAATAATATTATAGAATGTTTTCCCAAAAGGATCTTTATCTTTTAGAGACTCATGTCAAAGTATTTATGGATGAAATAATATGATACTGGGATTTGCTTCAAATTAACCCAGCTGTGAGGGGGAGTGGGTAGAAATACAGATGCAACATGAGTGCTGTGGCTGGGTGATGGGTACATAGGGTTTTTTATACACTTCTTTCTATTTTTGTAAATGTATGAAATTTCCCATCATAAAAAATATTTTTAATTGCTCAGCAAAAACTGATGTTATTCGTAATGTATTAAAGCTTTAAAGGCCCTGGTGTGACTTCTGAATCATGAGATTTGGAACGGTGTTCACTCCAGCTTTAGGGATGAATGGGTGTGATCAATGCTCCACCCAGATGAGTCTTCTGAATTCAGGTTTAATGATTCCAAGCCCTGTGGGCACTGTCTAAACAGTGATGTCGTCTCAACTGAATCTATAAAACTTCATCGCTTCTGCAGAACTTACACAAGAAATGCAATGAAAAAATTAAGCTTTTTTGTCTGGGTTTGACCTTGCACAAATAACCTCTCTGAGCCTCAGTTTCTTCATCTGTAAAATGGGGATAGTAACACCAATCTCATGGGTTATTGAGAGTTTTAAATGAGGTAAAGCATGAAATGTGTTTAGCCCTCAGTGAACGGTGAGTGATCCATATCTATGGGGAAGGAAGCAGACCCTGGAAGAGCGAGGAGACTGGAAAGAGCAAGAACAATCATCTTAGCAGTGGGGTCGCCAGAGAGATGGTGGTAGGGGCAGGAGGGAGATCGGGAGAGAGTTCATAGCAAAGAAGTGTGAGTTCTCGGGGTTCTCCTGGGATCCAAGGAACAGGCTGGGGAGAGACTGCCAGGTTCAAAGCAACAAGGAAGATATGGCTGAAGATGGCCTTGACAGAGGGTCTAAACACCACCTGGGGTTGGCGTCTGTCTCTGGGCGGGGCCAGGCAGAGCAGCCAAACCATGTGATGGTACACAGAGCTGGGAGCTGCCCTTCCCTTCTGTGGAAGGGGTGCATGGAGCTGTGGGCAACTATGACAGGACCAGAATGTGAACTCTGGGGAGCTTCTCAGAGGGCAGGGCAAATCTGTGGGAAATCTCTGAGATGGGGCTAGAGCCAGAGAAATACTGTGGGTTATTGTTGCCAACCAATCATGCCTCAGTGCTGGATGGCCTGGAAAACACTGATTACATCTTAGAGACCTGTCCCCTCACCAAGACCAGAAATCCCTTGATGACCATGGTCTTTCTGTCTTTTATCCTCAGTTCCTAGAAGCGTCTGGTTCATGGGTTGGATGATGGGGCAGAGGATGGGTGGGTGGGTGGAAGAATGAAAAACATCATTAACAACCAGATTGTTTGAATAATAGAGTTTACTAACCTTCCTGAGTCAAGACCTTTCATAATGTAGTAAAGGAGGGAAGGAAAGAATAGAATGTCATCAGAATATGCCATTCATCATCCAACAGCTGTTCGTTGTGTGCTGCTGTGTGCCAGCCACCCTGCTGGGTTCTGAAGGTGCAATAGTGGGCAAGGCCAGGCAGACCCTGGTTCTCATGAAGGTGACAGTCTAATGGCCCTACTGTGTGTCAGTCTGAGGTCACATCATTGTATCATAAAAGCAGGGACCAGAGGCTAGAGCTCTACCGATCTCTGTTTCTCATCTCTACTCCCTTCACACAGTGGCAAACATGACCACTGGTAGCTCCTACGTTTTATGTATTAGAGCTACAGTAGCTGGAGAGAGACCTGGTGAAAATTCTTGACCCCAAATCCAAAGATACAGGGCAAGGATCTGATCAGCTCAGCTGGGGTCTAGAGCCTACTTCTTAGGGCCCCATCACCTGTGAACAGGGGGAAGAATTGGGCTATAGAGGAACATTGAAATTCCTGCGGGAGCTACTAGGATGGAGAGGGAGGTTCCCCGCTGTTTCCTTTTCAGGGAGGTGTCGGGGGATGGGTGGGGTGGGTTGAAGTGCACACTGGGTCAGCTGGGGACCAAGGGCTGAGAGGCAAGGGCGCATGCTCCCAGGCAAGTGTGTCAAGAATCAACAGACACCAATATTTTGTAATAAGTGTAAAATGGAGTATAACCTTTAAAAATTGTATAAAAAATAAAACAAACCAACAAACAACAACCACCACAAAGAATCAACAGACAGAACTGGTTTGAATCCCAGTCTTGCTCTTTATTTGCTAAGAAGTTATTTAACCTTTGAACTTCACTTCTCCATCTGGGAGACAGGAATGATTACACTAATCCCATAGTATTAAGGTGAACATTAAATGGGGTAATGTTCTCAAAGGGCTTATCAAGCCACAGGCAGAGAGTAAGCATCCTATAACTGGCAGCTATTGTTATAATTTGGGACAAAGGCTTCCCTCTGCAGGGATATTTATGTACCAAACAAAGAGAGTGATTATCTGTCTTTGTTTATGATTATGCTGACTCAGCTGATTGTGGTTTTTGAACATTACAGAAGATGAACCAGCTTTGATGATGTTCTCAGTAAAGACCCCAGGTCAGTGTAAGATCATGTGGTCAATCTGGGGCATGGAGGAAAGAAGTTCTTAAATTTTTGCCCAGTGAATGTCTTTGAGGTGTTCCCTGGCATATAGAGCATTTTCTGGTGATTAATCTAAGCACAATATTATTATCACCATATTCTATAGGTTCCAAGTGAGTCACTGAGGCCAGCTCAGACCCAAGGGGAGGGGAATTATACGTCACCTCTCCTGGGGAGAAACGCCAAAGAACCTGCCTCCTTTTTTGATCTAACATGTGCCACAAACAAATGACTTAGAAGAATTGGGAAGGAGCCCAGTTACCCTCTGGAACTGAGGTTGAGGGATAGAGTTGGAGGGGAAGGAACGGAAGTGAGACACGGAAGTATCCAAGAGAGGAAACCTTGCCCTTTCCTCACTTCGTCCCGGTCAAATGCTGGAGGAAGCAAGCTACGAAACGCCAGAATCCCAGTGTGGCTTAGGGTACCTGAGAACCTGGGGAATGTTTGCTTGCGTCTTGCAAACTCGGAATGACTCAAAAGCATTGAGTAGAAATGTCTAGGTGCTGTGTCCAGGCAGATGGGCTTGCGATCGCCTCAGAGTTCTCCGCATCCCAGCAAGGCACGAGGTGAGTGGGTGTCTCCAATGCACAGTTCCAAAGTCAAAAGACACATGAAATTCAAATGAAGGGCGCAGCAGTTTTCTGCAAGACTGTCCCCCTGAGACTAGGTGGGAATGAGGATGTCTTGGCAGCCTCCTGGGTGGACGGTTGTCTGTTGAGGACAGGATGTTCTCTCCCTGTGCCTGGAGACTTAGATACAACCCTGGGGAAAACATGGGGGTGTATGTTGGGGAGGAGACTGTCTGAGATGTAGTTAGTTTGTTCCCTTGGTGGAATGGGGCTCAAAATAGAAATTAAACTCAGTTATAAAAATAGAAAGAAATTCACTCTTGAACTTCTGAACTGATTCACCCCTAACTCCACATATAACATAAAGTTCCCTTTTCAGAGTGGACACTGCTTAGAATCAATTTTAACAATCAGTAAAATATTATTAAAAGAAAATAAACGATAACACACACACATTTACATTACACCGAATAGAGGGACCATTCAACATGTTTCCTTTGTTGACACCTTTGTTTTGCGTTCAAAGGTCAGTTCTTCATAATAATTTCTGAGGCTCTATTACATCTCGAAGTTTTAGAATCCCGGATAGATGACCTGGGTAGAATTTATTCTGAATAGCAAAACTGGAAATGCTTTAATATTTCCTAAAAGCAAAAGCATATTCTGAATGCCAAGGTCTAAATTAGTTGGCTGGGTTAAATATTTCAAGACAAAATGTCTTGACCTTATATTTTACTGGGGTGTTTATCTCCTAAAAGAGAACGAAATTAGATTAAAGTGGGTTACCTCTGAAAAGATGTACCATTATTCTGTAATAATTTGAAAAACTTACAATGATATGAAAGTATAAGTCAAAACTAAGGTACCATGATTTATATAAAACTTGATTTCAGGGCTTCCCTGGTGGCGCAGTGGTTGGGAGTCCGCCTGCCAATGCAGGGGACACGGGTTCGTGCCCCGGTCCGGGAAGATCCCACATGCCGTGGAGCGGCTGGGCCCGTGAGCCATGGCCGCTGAGCCTGCGTGTCCGGAGCCCGTGCTCCGCAATGGGAGAGGCCACAACAGTGAGAGGCCCGTGTACTGCAAAAAAAAAACAACCTTGATTTCAATTAAACGACTAACCAAGAAAGATATGTGAAGAATTTAAATAAACTCAAAATGAAAATTTCAAACATGGAAAACAGGTTGATGATTTATTTATAAATATATTCTTCATATTGCATGCTCACATGCATATATTTAAAATAAAATATCCATATATGTAACATATAATGGTAGATCTCCAGTCTACTCGTTCAAATTTTACATATTATTAATATGAGGCGAGAGAGTAACAATGGTATTTGGCAAATATGACTGAATTAATATGGCTAATTCATTTTAAACCATTCGAATCATAATTGTGTCTCATTAAACTTATAACTTTATTATAAACAGAAAAAATTAGAAATATTTTTAGTATCTGTGACTTAAGTGTTACGCATGCAGTAAAAATATTCTAGAATAATTGCTGGATTTTAACAACTGAACTTGTTTGCTTAAGAGAAAATACTGATGTCTTCAGACCAATGACACCAAACAGAGCTTTGAGCAACAAGTATTAATAGATATCGTCCTCCACCAGCTTTTTCCAGCTCTCTTTCCTTTTGTAACTACTTACTTATGAATCTGTTTTTTACTGAATTCAAGGGAAATCATAAGAAGAAGCCTCAATAGACTCTAAGAACTCTGATCACAATTTTCTTCACTTATTTGGGATTAAGGAGGGATTAAAAGCAATTATTGTGCATTTATCTCATTCTAGCCAGAAGAATTTATGCAGGTAGGCAAACCTGCTCAGTAGGTAATTTCACAGCTTTCAAATGTGCCTTTGAAGTCAAAAAACTAAAGGGCATAATCCATTGTTTAAAATGTGTAAGAATAAAAGGAATTAAGTAGACCAGTAACTGCATGCCTTTATTTTTTTTATCCTCAGCCTACATTCTAGAACTTTGTCTCCAATTGTCTTGGCATCATGCCTCCATTCTGTGTTGTCCATGGAAATTGGGTTTTAGTAATGTGAATTCTTGGGTAATTTAAGAGAAAGACTAAGGATATTCCTTTCTATGAAAGTCAATCTAGTAACCTCGTACACAGTTCATTTTCCTGTGTCCATCTAAGGGATATTGAATATATATTTTCTGGTTTATGGAAAGTCTTTATGTCCTGCTTATGACATAAAGTGAGGTTTGCTTTGTTCCCATAAAGATGCTGTCCTAGAACATGCTGCTCTGATTTGGAAAGGTCTGTGCTTAAGTCTCCTTGCAGAAGGATCACTGGGATACACCAGGAACTAAATTGTTTCTGACAGTGGAAGATAAGGTTTTGTAAAAAAATAATAAAATCCACCAATCAATCAGATAATAGCTAGATAAGCAAACAAGTTAATTTATTTAAAATATATTGGAAAAAAATTAGGCAAAATCAATTCTCTAAGAATTCCCAGTGACATATTATGTATTAATCTAATGTTTTCTTATTTACTTTTTTAAACTTTTTATTTTATATTGGAGTATAGCCGATTAACAATGTTGTGATAGTTTCAGGTGCACAGCAAAGCGACTCAGCCCTATATATACATGTATCCATTCTCCCCCAAACTCCCCTCCCATCCAGGCTGCCACATAACATTGAGCAGAGTTCCCTGAGCTATACAGTAGGTCTTTGTTGGTTATCCATTTTAAATATAGCAGTGTGTAGATGTCAATCCCAAACTCCCTAACTATCCCTAATCTAATGTTTTTAAATTCTCAAAGAATTTTAAAATATGGAACTTCACAATTAAGTGCAGTGCAGCCCATCAGCATTTAGTACATGCTTTCTTCACAGATGTATGTGTGCGTGGAGCATCTGTGTGAATGCGCAAGTACATTCTTTTTTTAAAAATTATTTATTTATTTTTAGTTGCATTGGGTCTTTGTTGCTGTGCACAGGCTTTCTCTATTTGCGGTGAGTGAGGGCTACTCTTCATTGTGGTGCGCGGGCTTCTCATTGCAGTGGCTTCTGCTGTGGAGCACAGGCTCTAGGTGCACGGGCTTCAGCATTTATGGCACACGGGCTCAGTAGTTGTGGCTCGCGGGCTCCATAGTGCAGGCTCAGTAGTTGTGGCATACGGGCTTAGTTGCTCCACTACATGTGGGATCTTCCCAGACCAGGACTCGAACCCATGTTCCCTACATTGGCAGGCAGGTTCTTAACCAACCACTGCGCCACCAGGGAAGTCCACAAATACATTCTTGTACTGGAAGCTTTGTTTCAAGAAAGCTTAGCATAAAAATATCCATTTGTTATTGTTTGCACTCTTTTCTACCTCAAAATCACAGAAGTTATTAGACCTGTCACAAGATCTTGTTATTTAAAATATTTATTTAAAAATGTAAAAAGCAAACAAACAAAAAATGGGCTTCCCTGGTGGTGCAGTGGTTGAGTCCGCCTGCCTATCCAGGGGACACGGGTTCGTGCCCGGGTCCGGGAAGATCCCACATGCCGCGGAGCGGCTGGGCCCCGTGAGCCATGGCCACTGAGCCTGCGTGTCCAGAGCCCGTGCTCTGCGACGGGAGAGGCCACAGCCGTGAGAGGCCCGCGCACCGAAAAAACAAACGAACAAAAATGTACATATATTACCTACTACAGATGTGTTTTTAAAAATATTTTAATAGCAATATTTTAATATAATTGGTTTCCTTGGTAATCCTATGTATCTTATTCTCTGTTTTTAATATTTTCCTGATTTAGGAGTCTATCTCATACTGCCAAAGGGTCCATAGCACAAAGCAGGTTAATAATTCTTGTTCCACGTGCTAAGATATTACAGGTCAAACAGAAGACTACAGCTCCAAAACACACATTTACAGAAATTTAGTAATGTAGACACAAACGGGCCTAAAAAATTTCCATTTATAAAACACAATATTAGGGGCTTCCCTGGTGGCGCAGTGGTTGGGGGTCCGCCTGCCGATGCAGGGGACATGGCTTCATGCCCCGGTCCGGGAGGATCCCGCATGCCGCGGAGCGGCTGGGCCCGTGAGCCATGGCCGCTGAGCCTGCGTGTCCGGAGCCCGTGCTCCACAACGGGAGAGGCCACAGCAGTGAGAGGCCCGCGTGCCGCAGAAAAAACAAAAACAAAAACAAAAACAATATTAGAGGCAGTTATTCCCACTATTACAGGGCTGCTTTAGGTTTTGAAATGAATTGGTGAGGTTAAGCAGGTAACTCCCTGAGTATATTTAAATGATTCTATTAAAATGTTTTGATCCACACTTACCTTCTCAGGGAGTTATACCAGCAAATAGTAAATAGTAGTCTTAGTTAAGGTTATTAGTTGGCCCCTGTCTTTTTTTTTTTTTTTTTTTTTTAGAATTTTATTTTATGTTTTGGCCACACAGCTTGTGGGATCTTAATTCCCCGACCAGGGACTGAACCCAGGCCCTTGGCAGTGAAAGTGCAGAGTCCTAACCACTGGACCGCCAGGGAATTCTCAACCCCTGTCCTTTTAATGTCATTTACAATTCATTTATTTTACAAGTTTTACAAATTATACCAGCATACTTATCCATGAAACTCCAGAAAGCTAATTTAGTTTAGTTTGGCAAATCCACACTCTGTGACTGGTTTTCAGTTTTCTCTCCATGCTTTTTTGGTGCAGAAGCAGATGAATTTTACTTCTTTAGTTCAAGCAATGCTTTCAAATAGCTATAGTGTGAAACTATACCTCCCAAAATACTGTATCATCTGGGCAAAATCTTATGGAAGAAAGCCAGACATTGGATTCCCATTTCACCTAGAATAAAATCCAAATTCCTTGACAGGACTGAAGGAGCGTGTCATCTGCCATCTGCTGCCCCTTCTCATGCCACATGGCACACCCATTCTCCAGCAATGTCTCCTTCGGCTTGGTGCACCAAAGACACTGCTTTCCATGCTAAGGCTTTGAAAATTCTGGTTCCTCCGTCTGGACCCCTCTTGCCCATCTTCTTGTATGTCTGGTTCTTTCCCACTTTTGTGTCTCACCCTATATATCACCTCCCCAGAGTGACCTTCTCGTACCATCTATCTAAAGTAGAGTTCTCAGGGGATATATATATGTATATGTATGGCTGGTTCACTTTGCTGTACAGCAGAAACTAACACAACATTGTAAAGCAACTATACTCTAATAAAAATTAAAAAAAAATAAAGTACAGCTCTCATTGGGAAAAGGGTACAAACTTTCAGTTATAGGATAAATAAGGTCTGAGGATCTAATGTATAACATGGTGACTCTAGTTGATAACACTATATTGTATTTAAAAAATGTAAATATGTAAGGCGATGATGGATGTGTTAATTAATTTGATGGGGGCAATCCTTTCATGGTGTATATCAAACAGCACATGATACACTTTAAATATTGTACAATTCTATTTGTCAGTTATACTGCATTAAAGCAGGAAAAAGTAGAGCAGAGCTCTCCCCTCGCCTTCCCCCACAGTTAGTCTCTGTTACAGACCCTGTTTAATTTTCTTCATATCCCTACCATGCCGCTCTTGGGACTCATCCAGGTTGCCCTGCCACACGCTGCATTTCTGCCCAACGTCAGGCTCTGGAGCCTTTTCAGAGCCTTCTTCACAAGCCTGAGCTCCAGAGCAGGGAGGGCTGTCACTGATAATACATTATTTATTTCATGAAAATTCTGACCTTTTGAAATGAAGCAGGATTGGCTGGGATTAGTGTGACAGCATGTTGGCAAGAAAGGCGTGTGAATCACGAAACTAAGAAAAAGGGAGAGGGCTTCCCTGGTGGCGCAGTGGTTAAGAATCCGCCTGCCAATGCAGGGGACACGGGTTCTAGACCTGGTCGGGGAAGATCCCACATGCCGCGGAGCAACTAAGCCCGTGTGCCACAACTACTGGGCCTGTGCTCTGGAGCCCGCGAGCCACAACTGCTGAGCCCGTGAGCCACAACTACTGAAGCCTGTGCGCCTGGAGCCCGTGCTCTGCAGCGGGAGAAGCCACCGCAATTAGAGGCCTGTGGACCGCAACGAGGAGTGGCCCCCACTCTCAGCAACTAGAGGAGGTCCACATGCATCAGCAAAGACTCAGTGCAGCCAAAAATTAAATAAATGCATAAATAAATAAATTAAAAAAGAAGAAGCTAGGAAGAGGCAAGGAAGGATCGTCTCTAAAGCCTTCAGAGAGAGTATGACCCTGTCACACCTTGATTTCACACGAAGAGCCTACAGAATTGTGAGGGAATACATTTCCATTGTGTTAACCACTATACTTGTCATTTGTTACAGCATCTGTAGGAGCATGATACACAAGGCCAGCGTGATTCTGGATTAGAATTACCCATTTTGTTGTTTTTCTCACTAGTGTAACCTCCTTGAGGACAGGGACTATAACCGGCTTGTTTATCCTTAGTTACTGAGCTCCTGGAGCACAGAATGTTCCATATTAGATATAAAATAAATATTAGTTCCATAACTGAATAGGAAAAAAGTTTGACTACCTGAAGGAAAAAGGTCCTCTGAAAAAAAAAGAGAAGAAAAGTTTTTAGGCTGTGGGTCAGAAAGGCAGCAAAATTCAAAAAAGACTATCTTTGTGTCCCCAAGAATATCAGATGACAATTTCTACTTAACTCTTTTTGACTATGATAGTTGGTGTATGACAATTTTTTGAACAGATCAGAGTCCATGACACTTTCTCTCCCTTTATTTATGTTTAAGTCCCAGGCACATTCTAGGAGGAGATCATGATTTCGTATGTGATCAAAAGAAAATGGATTGTTCTGCAACTAAATCTGCATTCTAATTAAATTAGCCCTTATACTTTGGAAAATTTATTAGCTTCACAGTAGCCAGGATCTACATATAGGTAAAGCACTTCACTGTTGGAAAACTTCAATCTCCTGAAGTTTTCCCTGTGTTCTGGGCAGCCATTCCCGCATTATTGCATCCTGAAAATTTTCTTTGCTTCTTCCAAATTTTTCTCATCCATGGGAGGCTTCCTCTGGCTGCCAGGCTGCAAAAACCTCTTCACGGCAGGGAGATTGCTGACTCTGGTTTTCAGGGCCTGCAATGCACAAGAGCACAGCTCAGACTGCAGCCAAAGACCAGCCCCGTCATGAGCACAAACCAGGGACTCTGAGACCCTCCCAGAAAAGGGCCAGCCGAGGCCCCTCCATCAGCACCAGGATGAGGCTGGACACAGACACCTAGTGAGGCAGGAAGATAAAAGCATAATAACGTTTTCCCCAGAGATGTCTTAGTTTAAGACTTCACTCAGCTCAAGTCTTCCTCATATTCTTCCTACACGTAAATTCTGCAGATTCACCCTGTCGTGCAATACGAGGAAGAGTAATGTGTCTCACACGACAACACAGATAAAGGCTCCGAGATATCAAGGCAGGAAGGTATAGGGGAATTGGGCTGGAACTGAAGACAGAAAACATGAAAGGTAGACAATGAGGCCAGTCAGAACCAATCTGCCCTCGGAGAGAGGGAGAGATGGGGAGAGAGAAATGAACTTGTAAGAGAAGGAACAGGAGCTGAGGGGAAGAAAAGAGATGGTGGCAGACCTGCGCAGACAGACTCACGTAAAGAAAGAGGAGGACACACCTGGGAGAGAGGGAAGCAAAGAGGAAATGAGGAAAGAGACTGAAATGGAACAGGGGCAGAGAGAGGCGTGAAGTCCTGGGTCTCTCTCCTGGAAAAAGGCAAGTCATTCTCCTTGGGGCAGTGACCATCTCCAGTGTCTTTGGCGTGACCAGATTCTTTCCATGCCCCAGACCAAGGCCTTGGAGTGAACTGTGGAGACCTGGGGGCAGTGAGGCCTGGACAGTGTCGGGGATCCTAGCATCACAGTCCCAGGGTCCAGAGAGCACATGCCGAGGTGGGAGATGTGGGCGGCCCCCAAAGGCTGTGAGAGAGCTCACCTTCAGCAGAGGGAAGTTGGCCAAAAGGCTGGGGTCGAGCTCTTCCACAGAGTAGAGAAGTTCAACCAGGTGGATGTCAGCCCTGCTCAGCTTGTTGCCCACAAGATAGTCTTGTCCATGGCCCTTCAACACCTGGCGAATGGAGGGGTCAGATCAGGAACACAGGCCCGGGCAGGCTGGGCCCAATGCTCTTCCTCTGTCTCCCCTGCCCCACTTCCCCCTCTGCGCCTCACTGGGTGGGTGTGGAGCTTCAGACCTTCTGCTGCCCCCGGATCAGTGAGACGGGCCAGGTGGGTCCCTGCTGTTCCCTCCTCAACCTGAGTGGAAGCCAGGCCACCATTTTCTTTTCCTGTTCCCACCTCGCTGTGGCTGCCTTACTTGCTTCCACTATATACACCGTGTTTCTGTTGACCTCACACCCTAAAGCATGCAGCTCTGAACTTCATAATGTGGCCCTTCATCCATCTCTCTCTCTCCCCTCCCCCACCTTGGGCAGTGATTCCACCTTCATGACAGCTTTCTACCACCCTAAGCAAATTATTGCAGAGTCTGTATTTCTTCTCTCCTCTTGTCTGCTCTCCTCATTTCCTGGTCTCTCCTTCTGGAACCTGAAATAAACCTGGGTCAACCTGAATTCCCATCTCCCTGACAACATTGACTCTGACTCCTATTCCACCTGTGTCTGTCAATAACACTGTGGAATATGTTGTAATTTGCATGCTGAACTGTCTAGGGGTGATTGCACTTAATGTTTGCAACTTACTTTGAAACACTCCCAAAAATAATATGTTTGATCAGAGGAGAAAAGGATGGGGAGTTACATGATGAAGCAAACATAATAACAAAATACTAATTTTTGATTCCAGGTGGTGGGTATGTATGAGTTGATTGTACATCTCTTTCAACTTTTCTATGTGTTGAATTTTTCATAATAAAATATTGGAAAAAATATATGATGCTTACTTAAAATATTGCAACAATATGAAAATCACAGAGGCAAAACACACATATCACCACCAAGTAAAGATAATAACATTTTGGCAAATATCCTACCAGACTATGTATGAACATAGAAGTATAGCTAAAAATTAAAGAACATAGTAAGACATCAAATGTTATTTGGTAATATACATTTTTCATTGATGTTATCATGGGGGTCTTTGATTTCAAAATACAGATGTACTTAAACTGCAATGACTATAGAGGTTTCCACCATGTGAATGTGCCTAAACTTTGAGCACCATAAAGCCAGAAGAATGTAGTTTCTGATTACGATTATTCACTCCTTGACTAGGACCTGACACATAAGCAATGAATTAATACTTGTGAAATGAAAGAATGATTTAAACTTTATAAAGATGAGGGTGTTGGTTAAGCTTTTTATTTTTATGTTAGCCTTCTGCATCTCTTACGATCATTTTTTTTTCACTTCGTCATTCTTGTTTAGCATGATTTCAGGTAGTTTGGGTCTTGAGGTGTTCTCCTCTTACCTTCAAAGAGAAACATTAACTAAGATATATACTACATATAGTGATGGAACATTATTTTCTTGGTTTTGTATGATTTTCTTCAAAAGTCTGAGAGTCATGTCCCCAAAATTTGTAGATTATGTTTTCCTGAACAACTTTTCTTCTGATTCTTCCTCTCCACCACTCTGCCCCCATTTCTATTTAGATACATCTCATCCATCCCCAAAACAGTACCACATTCTCCTGATGGGTAGGGTCTCATGTCTCCCTACACATGGTACCAGAATATTTTCTGATGCATTGCTGTCATTGTGCTCCTCTTGGATCAAAGCCCCTGCTCTGTGTTCTGCAGGATCCATGTACTCCAGGCTCTAGTATGGCTCTCAGAGTTTCCATAGCCCAAGCTCTAAGTATAAGAATTCCAGATTGGGTCTGAGCAAATCAAAATTTTGCTGACGGGCTTCCCTGGTGGCGCAGTGGTTGAGAGTCCGCCTGCCGATGCTGGGGACATGGGTTCGTGCCCCGGCCCGGGAAGATCTCACGGGCTGGGCCCGTGAGCCATGGCCGCTGAGCCTGCGCGTCTGGAGCCTGTGCTCCGCAACGGGAGAGGCCACAACAGTAAGAGGTCCGCGTACCGCAAAAAAAAAAAAATTTTTTTTGCTGAGAAATTATAACTTGGGTAAAACTTGGGTACAATTCTTCCTCATAGTCAATTTTTATAAAATGTCCTAGAGTCAGGGTGCTACATTAGTATTCAGAAAGGCTCACAGAGGTGAAGGTCAATGCCCCTGCAATGCCAAGCACTATTTTTCTTTGTTCTTTGATCTCAGTGCCCAAAACGCTGAACAGTCCACTCACTTTTTCAAACGCAGGAAGATAACGGTTTGTTATCCTCTCTTTGATCTGGGTCGTCTTGGCATCTTTTTGATCAGGTGGGCACAGTGGCAAATGGAGGAGCATTTCACCCAGATCTGCCACACCCTCTGCATACATATCAATCCTGAAAGACAAAATGACCAAATTGTCAAATGTCTCCTGCGTTAGATTTTACAGTTTAGAATGGGTAAGAGTGGGGCATCAAGAGGTGGCAGAGTAAATCACCCCCATTGGGTGCATTTTTCTATGTCAGTCATTTAGTTATGATTTTTCTTAATTTTAACATTTCATTCTAGAGCAAGCCATCGAGGAAGATATATGTCTAATAGTTTTGTTATATACATGACCAAATGTAGGGACAGAGCATATCAGTGACCTGTCCAGAGTCACAGGCGTGAGAGAAACGGGTGGAATCACTGCAGGTAACCACTGAGACCACGCCTAGGGTTTGCCATCTCTGCTGTGGTGTGTTCTGTGCACAGTTAGTGTGATGAATTAGTAACACCTCAGTCATGTCCAGAGAGAGTCCTGGCACCATGGACCTAGCCATGTCCCTCTCCCTGTCCCATCCTGTTACACCACCAGGACCCTTTAGATGCCCAACCAGCACTTCCTCCAGTTATTTCCCATAGAATATGGTTCCACAACCCTCTTCACATATTGTTGCCCAGCTCTGGCCTTGTTTGCATTTCTCAGGACTCCACCCAAAATATCCCCTGAAATAGTGCGTTTCTTCACTTTGTTCCTACAGTACATATTCCAGGTAATTTTGCTGTTTTTCTTCCAAACATGGTTTCCTACAATAGTCTTTTTAAATAAAAGCTTTATTGAAATATAATTCACATACCAGAATGTCACCCTTTTCAAGTGTAAAATTGTGTGATTTTTCTTTGTAAAGTCACAGCATCCTGTACCATCATCATACTCTAATTCCAAAATATTTTCATCACTTGCAAAAGAGACGCTGAGTGTTTTTTCAGGCATTCAATATTCTTCCCTCCCTCCAGCTTCTGGCAAACACTAAACTACTTTTGGTTTTACGGATAGCAATGTTCTGCACATGCCAAACAAATGGAATCATACAATATGCATCATTTGTGCCTGGTTTCTTTCTGTAAGAGAATGTTTTCAAGGTTCATCCATGTTGTAACACAGATCAGGACTTCATTCCTTTTCATGGCCAAATAGCATTCCACTGTATGGATGTGCCTGCCTTTGTTCATCCATTCATGTCCATTCATGGACATTTTGTTGTTTCCACTTTTTGAATATTATGAACAATAGTGCTATGAACTTTTGTGTACAAGTTTTAGTGTGGTTGTATTTTTAATATTTTTAATTCTCTTGAGTATATTCCTAGTAGTGGATTGCTGAGTTGTATGGTAACTCTATGTTTAACTTCTTGAGTGACTGCCACATTCCATGATTCAATCATGTGGTCCCATCACAACACAGAGGAGACCCCCCAAATATGGCTGTATTGAATAAATCTGCCTGCTACAAACTGATATTAAAATGTTCCAGATAACCCCGGCATCGTGGGCTCAGTCTCTGCAAACCCTTGTCAAGTGGCCAGTCCATATAAAGGGCTGATAAATTAGGTTCCTGGTTATCATTCTTACAATTTCTGAAACTGGAGAATCACATCGTCTAGATACTTACCTTCTGAGGTTTTATCCTCTAGACACTCAGACAGTTTGTCCCTTGTCTCGATCCCTGTGAACACATCCTGCTCTCTCAGGGAAGGACCTAGATTGTTCTTATTAATCATTAATGAAAGAACAGAAAAAATACCGTACAGCGCTCTCTCTTTTATGTCTTTCCCATAGAGGTTGTATTTGGTGGCAATGTAGTTGAAAATGGCTCTGGTCTGCACCAGCTTCATCCCATCAATTTCAACCATGGGCACTTGCTGGAACATCAAACTCCCTTCTTTTGAAAGAAGAAAAGAAATAGAGTGAAACGTTGGATGAATCATACTGTTAAGGTAAACTGAAACATTTTATGTATCAAAATTTTTGTTGAAATGACTGAAGACATAAAAGGAAACAAAAATTTTACCTGGTAAAATTTCAATGGAAATACCATTTTGCTTTCAGCTTCCTGTAATCCTTTTGCTTATCAATTTGCCTTTTACTTTTCAATCTGTTATTTCAGTTAATTTTTGATTTCCCATTCAGAGCATGGTATGTCCCTTTATTTTATGTGTTTGATTTGTCTTCACGGATTTTTAGGAAGAATATAGGAGAAGTTCCACCAGCCAGTTGCCAAGTCAAAAGGGAAATTCTCAAAGTAAGTTTCATGGGGTTCATGGCATTAAGGCCAGTTCTAAGAGAGACTCCTACATAGAGTGTTTTGCCTGCTCTTCAAATCCCACCACTGGATGGTGTGCCGGGCAGGCCTGTTTTCCCAACTCCACTGATGCTGGCCCTTGCTCTTTATCTCCCTCCTCACATGCTCACCTGGGCAATATTGCTATGATATTACCATGTCAAACCTGTCAGAGAAAAGAATTCAAGGCAACTGCTGGGACTGTTTCTCCCCTCTTCTTTCTAATGCATTTGTTTTCCTTGGGTGGGAGGGCTGTGTGGCATCCTGAACTGATACAGTCACTCATGGTGCAGAAAGGCAGGGAGTGCACAGAGAGGGCATTCACAGGGCACCGGGGCCGGTTCCTTTAGCAAATACTCAGAGTTCCAGCCCTTCCTAGTCCTGAGGGAGCTGCAAGACCTGCTCAAGAAGCCCCACCCCTTACCTTTAACTATGCTTCTCCCTCTCCACTGACCCCACTCCCACCATGCACACACATGGCATTGCTGGGGTTCAAACCTCAACTTATGACTTGTACTAGATCCTCCCATCAGAGGAATTTAGTTTCTTGGTCTTACCATTTCTTAACTTATCCAAGTCTTCTGGAGTTTTTATAAATATCTCTTCAAACTGGAAAGCAGAAACAGTCAATAAGTTTTTGTTATTTCATTCCATAACATTATTGAACTTGAATGACCAATGTCTGGTGCATACTATGGAGAAGCTAAGATTTCTGAGTTTGGCAGGGTACACAGAGAACAGTGATCATGGCCACCTGGAAATTTAGATTAGAGCCACCAAGATAAAAGCATGGGTTGCAGCACGTAACTGCTTATTTTGCAGCTTCTAGTCTCCACCTCTGTCAATCATTAGGTTGTGATTTGGGAGGGGGAAATCACTGGAGGGAAGGGACTGGGAAGTTCCTCTAGTTATGGAGTTTTAATATCTCTGGAAAGCCTTTCTCTCCTTGTGAAATCAGGACAAGGTATTGAGTGTCCCCCAGCACGCAGTACCCATGGGGCCACTGACCCCCAAGATGCTGCCACCAGGGGCCTCTGCGGTATATTAACTCCCTCCATTCAACTTTATATTTTAAAAAGGGGTCTTGATGGTGAAAAGCTTGGGAATTGGGAGTTTCTAACTTGCTAAACAGTTTATTGTGGCTCTACATGATCCCATAGGGTCAGATTATACAGACAGTGAGGTGTGTAGGCAACAATTTATAAAGCACCCAGTTCTAGACAACATAGGGGGTGGTGGGTGGTCAGTGTGGGAGGGTGGCTGAGGTAGGATGGGACTTGCTGGTGGGCTGTTGCTTGTGAGGATGACAGAGATGGGGTTGTGAGGATCAGCCTTTGGACCCAGAGAACCCAGAAGTCCCGACCAAGAGCCTCTGGTAAGCCTTGTCCCACACCCTCCTCAGTCAGGCTGGGCTGGTCAAGAGGAGGCCTGGGGTGCTCTCAGCATCTCCCCCTACTTTACCTTCTGGTGGTGAACTCATCCTGCCCAGGGGCTCTGAACACAGGGGCTTAGGTAAACATGCTGTTAGGAGGCTAAGAGAGCACACTAGAGGTTCCCTTTGCAGGATGCCACCTCACCTGAAACCCTCCTTTACTGCTTGCTCTCCCCTCAGGGACCAAGTCTCCAGAGTCTGTCCATGACTCCCTCCCCAGGAAACCCGCACAGAGTTGCTGTGTCCCTCTGACCTGGGCTGAGAAGTGCTTTTCTCAGAGACACCTCTAGAGGGAAGCACTCAACAGAGTCCCACACTTGCTCCTGAGAATATGTCATTTTAACACTTTAAAGTGCTTGGGTGTCCTCCTAGATGCTCCCACCCCTCTTTTAATCACATATTTACTTGTCTGCATTCTCACTAGAGTGTAAGCTGCCTGAGGGCAGGGACTGTGTCTGTCTAGTTCACCCCCGTATCTCCAGGACCTGGCAGGGAACCTAGCACTTCAAGGTGCCTAACAAATTCATTGCTGAGTGAATGCATTAAATCTAACAGGCAGTTTGTTACAATCCACCCCTCTCTGTATTTCTGGTTTATGTTTTAACTTTAATTACATTTATTTTCTAATATGTATATTTTTGTCTTTTTGTTATGGACATTTGTAGCATACAGAAAAATGAACAGCAAATTATCATAATCCTCCTTGTACCCATCAACCAGCTTCAATAATTATCAGCTCAACCCAGCTGTGAGTTATCTATATGCCTACTCCCTCTCCCCTTCGTAATAATTTGAAAGAAATCCCAGATATCTTATATTTCAACTTTAAATAGTTCAGTGTATATTTCTAAAACATTAAAACTATTAAAAATAACCACAATACATTATAGCACCTAACACATTAACAAAGTTTACTAAATATCAACTGATATTTAATGTTCATGTTTTTGACAGCTGTATAAATGTCATAAATAATATTTTATAATTTTAAAAATCAAAATCCAAATTAGGCCCACATGATGTGATTAGTTTCTTAAATTTACTCTGTTTATTCTCTCTAATAAGAAGACACTTTAAAATAACATATTAGAACAAATCTGTTTATCTCTTAAATAACTGACAGATTTGTTTTAATGCAGAACTCTTAACAGGTCATTTAGTTAGAAAAGTCCCCTAGCTTATGTGAGAAAAGTACTTTTATACAGTTAATTTAGATTCAACTTCAGATGAACAAACTCAGGACCTACCTCTACTCCAGCTGCAGCCAGGAGCCACCGGATGGCCTCCATTCTGCCCCGTCCATTGAAATAGTGAAGCTTGGGTTTCCCCGCCATGATGGAAGTCTCCTGGTTTCTCTAAACTTTAATGGATGAATGAATGAATGAGTAAATGAATGAACAAAGAATAAAACCACAGAAGCAAGATGTACTTTATGATATATGACTGAACAGCACCAACAATGCTTAAGAAGTATTGGCCTCTTTTGTCGCAGAGTCAGAAGAGTCCCTGGAATGTCTGCCTTGGCCCAAATTCCCACCCCCAATAGCCAACCGTGGGAAATTGCACCAAACCATTGTCCAGTCTCCATTGGGTAAAATCTGATTGTTTTGGCAGGCTAAGAGGTGAGTCTGTGGTGAGGATGCGTGGCTGGGGGTTAGGGAGCAGGACGACTAAAGAACTAGTATTTATTAAAAACCTCCTAATGGTCCTGACCCAACACTAACCCCTTTGGATGCATTATATCTTTAATCCTCACAACAGTCTCATGAAATAGTTATTATCTCCATTTTTCCATTAATGAAACAGACGCTCAGAGCTTAAGTGACATTCATGGAAATTCATGCCCAGGATTAAAAAGAGGGCAGGGCTGGAACCCACACAGATGCAGGCCCGGGGAGCCTGGGAGGGAGGGGCCTTGGAGCCAGAGGACTTCGCTGACAGTGAAAAGGAGGCTGCAGAGTCTGTCTTCAGCTCCTTGGCTGTTATGCTGCATTTGTTCAAAAGCTGAGACGGGGCTCAGATTTGCTTAACTGTCGCTCAAAAGTTCCTAGTTCTTTCTACAAACACAGGATGCTAATTCCTTCCTTTTTTTTTTTTTTTTTTTTTTTTTTTTTTTTTTTTTTTTTTTTTTTTTTTTTTTTTTTTTTTTTTTTTTTTTTTTTTTTTTTTTTTTTTTTTTTTTTGAATTCTACATTACCTCTCTTGGTACATCTTATACCTAGAACAAGGGATGTTGCTGCATTAATTTTACAGCATGGGATGGAACTAAGATTTGTTCAATGTCTGTCATACACTGGGCATTCTCACAAATTTATTTTCATTTACCCCTACAAAAATCAACTGCAGTGAAGTTTGTCACTGCTCTCATTTGACAGTTGGGGGTACTGAGGTTTCTAGGGTAACTTGCTCAAAGTAGGTGGCAGACCTGGGATTCAAATCCACATGTATATGGACCCAAGTCTAGGCTTCATTTTTCCATATTCATGTTTTTCAAAATATACATGACAATCCTTCAGTGGATTGTGAAATCCACCAATTTTTAAAATAAAGTAGAAGAAAATAGAAAATACCAGAGTGACTTACATGTTGAAGAGGTAAGCATTGTTCTATGAGTTTTTAGTTTTGTTGCGTGTATGGGCAAAAGAAAGCACGTGTGCACACTCATTTGTTCACTGTAATGGTAAGAGATACTTGGGTCTTGTCGGGTGAGTGCAGTTTGAAAGCCCTTGGTCTACAGCAGCCTGCATGAGGAGTGGACATAGCAGGGAACCAGAGAATGAAACTCAAAGGCTTCGACAATGGACAGGACTAGTTCCATCATGGGTGTGAATGGGAAACACGCAGGACTCATTAAAAGCAGGAGTCCCAAAGCCAGGACTTAGGGAGAAACAGTTGCATTTTCTATCCAAATCCCAAGCTCTGTTTTTTCTTTCAAATAATTACTATTTAATATTGGGATAGTACATTTCATATTTCAACCAAAAGACAAAAATGCAGTTTAACTCAAAGGCACAGCAATTAAAACACAGAAAATAATGGCATCTCTCAGATGCCTTATTTCTAAATTAAACAAACAAATACACAAGTTTTGTTCCCTTCACTCCCCCAGCGCAAGCCCACAAGCTTTTCCCAAAGTCTTGAGTTTTCGATGCTGTACAGCACCCAGCATCATGGACTTGTGAGGCGCTTGAATGTAGCAATTAAAATGCTTGCGAGGTCTAGCGAATGGCATTCGAAAGGACCTCAAAGTGCAGATATATCTTTTTCAAACATGTTACAGGCTGAACTGGCTCTTTGAACACGATCACTCTGCTTAAATTCAGGAAGCAGGCTTTTAAAATGCAAAAGGAATATAAGTTGTATTTCAGTGCAAATCTTCAGCTAGTAACTGGAAAAGATTCCAACAATAAAAAAGAAAAAGTCCTTTGTGTCACCTGCCCCTCCCCGCACCCAGAGCTGAAAGGAAGAGAAAAAGAGAACAAAACAAAAATAGAAGAATTACAGATGACTTTGGAATCATTTAGGAATCACTACTTCCAATTTAAAAAATTTAGTACATTAAGAAATCAATAAAAAGAAAAAATAAACACAAAAGTAATCTTTGTTTCGACTGCTCTTCACGTCTAGAATGAGCTTCCATGAGGAGCGCACTTGAACTTTTAGTTGTGGGCAAGGAAGAGGCGCTGAGGACATGAGGCTGGGCCCAGGGAGACCACAGGCCAGCCTGGGGCACAGGCGCCACCACTACCGGTTCAGCCAGGGAGCCCTGAAGTTGCAGTGCAGATGTGGATTTAGGAATGTTCTCATCACTTTGTGACACACGCTCTGTTTCAGCGTCACAGGTTTTACAAATCGTTCAAATTCAATGAAAAAGATTCACCAGAGGCTGAAAACATCGAGACCTCAAAAATATGAATGCAAAAATAGTAAGGGGAAATGAACCAAGTCTGTAGATACCTACATACAAAGTTTCTAGAGCATCTATAAAAGCACAGTCATAAGAATTTATTTTCCATTACATTAGTTTATATAAAATGAATAAATAGTATTTATAGATTTAATGTGTCATGTACATATACATGTGCTCTGTTTTAGCTTAAACAAAAATGCTACAAAGTGGGAGACGACTTAAGGGAGAAATCATAACCAAAAAGAAAAATCAGCCTTTTAAACTATTAACCCAAAAGCCTCCTTAAAGAAGTTTCTGGGTGTGTCCAAAAATAATCAATAAGGAGAGGAATTCTAGTAACGCTGTACCATCCCCTCCTGTTCACCTGCAACAGAGAGGAGAAATGTGGACTTTTCCTTTCACTGATGTTGCACACTAGCCCAGCTAGCACCAAAGCTCAGTTATTGCTGAAAGTTAAATAGGAAAATAGATTAGAATTGGACCAAATGTCACTTATTCAGAAAAAAACAAACAAACAAAAAAAGAGGCATAATCAGTTTGTGTTAAGTGGGAAATGGAGATCTCATTTATCTCTGAGGTAGGAAAAAAAAAATGTTCCAGAGACCAGGAGCATAACTGACTTGGAGGGGAAATGTGTCTTGGGAGAGAGGGACACAGCACGATCCCAAGAACTGCGCACAAAAATAGATTGTACCTTTCTGTTCGTGAGAACAAATGACGTTGGAACTTTTATTAGCTGTGCTACCCCAAAGACGTGCTCGCAAGGGGTCCATTTGAGAGTGAGAAATACTGCTCCCATCCACACGCGGGTCAGGGGCGTTGGCGCAGGGTGTGTGTGAAGGGTGTGTTTTCTGGAGGTATTCCCGCCTGCTCACGGGCGGTGAGGGCCATGGTTAAGCGCTCTTAAATCCCACTTTCAAAGCTTACTTTGAAGTTCTGAGATCAGGATCTCAACTTTAAAAGTTTGTTTCCTTCAGTTTCCTAAGCGCAAGACACATTCGGACATTTCTGCTAGGCAAGTCACATAGGAAGCCAGAAAACTTTAAGGAAGGTCTGGTAGACTACACCGGGACTGGAAATAAGAGGGGGGAAATGGCCGAGACGTGAGAAGTGCTTATTCGGTCTAAGAATTCTTGGGTGGTTCAAATTAATTGGAATGTACAGTCTCTCAGAGACGATTTTTTACGGAGAGAAAGAGAGAAGCTAGAGGATGCAATCAGAAACCCACAATCCTGGTCTGCATCCTCCAACTTCTTAGAGGGACGAGTGGCATTCAGCCACCCGACTAAGCAATAACGGGTCTGTGATGCCCTTAGGTGTCCTGGCTGCACTGACTGGCTCAGCTGTGCCTACCCTACACCAGCAGGTGCGGGGGCCCGCTCAACCCCATTCAAGATGGGGATGGGACTTAAATAAAAAAAAGAAAAAGAAAAGAAAAGAAAAGACACCCACAATCCTAAGCACTTCCGTGACAACTTTCACACAGCTGCTTTTGGTGACAGTGGTACACGAAAGCCAATGTGCGAGGGAATTGTGAGCAGGTCCGATAAGCTACCTAATCAGAACCGACGGGGAGGACCGCCTGGGCGGCAGTCGAAGCGACCACGCTCTTCTAGAGACCAAGACGCGTCTTGTGGCCGTCCTGGAACTTTCTTCTCTTGATGCTGGAGCTGGAGTAGCCCTCCTCGCTGCCCAGGCGCTGCATGCTTCCCCGCTCGTCGGAGTCGCTCGCGCTGCTGCGGCTCCAGGCCAGGTCGCCCGTGAGGCAGTCTGTGCTTTCGGCGTCCACGTCGCTCTCTTCCCCGTCGGAGTCGGAGGCTCCGAGGAGACGGTGGAGCCTGTGCTGTCCATCTGTATCCTCTCGATGCCCAGCTTCTCCAGCTGCCTCTTCAGGTGTCGCTGCCCTCGCTGAAGCTGGTCTATTTGGTGAATGGCTTTTCTGTCACAACCTTCAGGTGTCTTTATGTGCAATTTGGCTTTTGTTAATAAACTCAACGTAGTGTGTCCATTTGATTCCGGACCAAGTGGCACCAGCCCCTTCAACTTTTCCAGGCACAAGCCAGGGTGGGCCCGTCTATGCTTCTCCATTTCACTGTGAGCAGATCTGCTACTGCTGTTATTCTTGTGGGATTTTTTTTTTTCATCTTTATTGGAGTGTAATTGCTTTACAATGGTGTGTTAGTTTCTGCTTTATAATAAAGTGAATCAGTTATACATATACATATGTTCCCATATCTCTTCCCTCTTGCGTCTCCCTCCCTCCCACCCTCCCTATCCCACCCCTCTAGATGGTCACAAAGCACATGGCACAGGGAGATCAGCTCGGTCTTGTGGGATTTGCTCCTCCGTTTTAAGGCATCTCTGTCCTTGTTATTGCACGGTAACATGGAGGCATATCGTGTTCAGCTTCTCTCTCCCGCCGCTCCAGGCGGTCGGCCGCCTCCAGCAGCACCTGGATGTTCACGCGAACTGCCGCCGCCGTTCTGCACCGGGCCCCGGGGCCCCGGGAACAAGCCCCATTGCCCACCGGCTCGCCGCCGCCCAGCACCCACGCCCCTCTGTGGACCCCGCAGAGCAGGGCTGAGGGAGCCTCCCTGGCGACCACTCTCGCCGGAAGGGGGAGGGGACCGGAGAGCTGGGCACCACCGGCCACCGTGACAGAACCCGGAGAAGAGCAGCCGCTGCCACGGCCGCAGAGAGATTCTCAAGCTCCGTTTGAAAAACATTAAGATTCTTTTGCAAAATTTCGTGGTTGTGGTGTTTGGGACAAAAATAGACTTCTCTTTACCCAATAAAGATCTCCCTGAAAAGTACGTTATGACTTGATTTTAGATATCAAAATGTTTTCAATATCCACATTTTTTAAAATCAATTTATTTTATTTATTTATTTTTGGCTGCATTGGGTCTTCGTTGTTGCACACGGGCTTTCTCTAGTTGCGGCGAGCAGGAGC
Organism: Lipotes vexillifer; assembly: GCF_000442215.2. NCBI lineage: Eukaryota > Metazoa > Chordata > Mammalia > Artiodactyla > Lipotidae > Lipotes > Lipotes vexillifer. The sequence continues at coordinate 4,808,123 of NW_006778796.1, forward strand.
TGCTCTTCCTTGCAGTGCACCGCCTTCTTACTGCTTCTCTCGTTGCAAAGCACGGGCTCTAGTCGCCCGGGCTTCAGTAGTTGTGGCTCACGGGCTCTAGAGCACAGGCTCAGCAGTTGTGGCGCACAGGCTTAGTTTGCTCCACGGCATGTGGGATCTTCCCGGACCAGGGCTCGAACCCGTGATCCCTGCATTGGCAGGCAGATTCTTAACCACTGTGCCACCAGGGAAGTCCCAACATCCACATTTTTAAAGTAAGGACTCAATGGTCTAACCTTTAGAAAGTAAAGAATCCTTTGGAAACATACTTAACTCATCTGTCTTGTAATTGGAGATTGTGTACTTTCTTGTCATGGGAAATGGAGGTGCTGTGATTCAGCAGAATTCTGTGAAGGGTGCTGCTGTGAACCAGAGGTCACAGGTCCCCCTCACACTAAGCTCCCTTATCCAGTGACTGAGGATCACCTTACAAAAGGAAATGAAGTTTTCACTTATGTAATATTTTATCTTATGTTCCTTGTAAGCAACTTTCTTCACCTTTCAAATAAGAGGTTTCCAAAGGCCTGTTCAAGGCTGGGGCAAAGGTGACGTAAACTTCCCGGTCCCCAGAAAATGAGGAACTAGAGAGATTCGATGATTTGCCATCAGTCACACACGTGTGTTCCTGATTCACACTCAGTATCTAGCAACTGTGTTCACCCTCAGGACAACCCCGGGAAACAGCTTCTAATATCCTATTGTCAAGAGACGGAAACTGAAATTCAAAGAGGTAAAGCTACTTTCCTAGCTCACATGTTTTGTGAGCATTAGGGTCGATTGAAGGCATCTTCTGACTTCCGGTCCCGGGCTGCCACTGCCCAACCAAGTAATGCTTAGGCAGTCTCTCTGCTGCTCTCTAAGACCCTCGTTTATTAATTTTTCCCCATTCGGAATCCATTAGCCAACTAACAGTTAAGTGGGAAGAAGAGAAGGAAACATCAAATTTACGAGTTCCTTTTTGTTAGCTGATTCTTAAGGGCTTGATATGAGGAAAAATGGACAAAAGTGTGCCTTGTTTTACTCTGACATCCTGAAAATTTACTGTGAGTAAATTGAGCACTAGTATAACTATATTTGACCTTCATAAGGAAGTAGGCTTATATTCCCTAAAAGGAATGTATCCTGGGATAATTCCAGTGTGAAATAAAGGATCTGTGTCTCTGGGGGTGCTCCTAAGGACAGCGTTTCTTAGCAGAGAGAAAGGAGGCTTAGAGACAAAGCCCAACTCCTTTCCTTTATAAGGTACATAAACCCGGGGGGGTTGTCTTATCTCTGTACCTCAATGTTCTCTTTTAAAATAGTTATATCAGGCTTCCCTGGTGGCGCAGTGGTTGAGAGTCCGCCTGCCAATGCAGGGGACGCGGGTTCGTGCCCCGTTCTGGGAAGATCCCACATGCCACGGAGCAGCTGGGCCCGTGAGCCATGGCCGCTGAGCCTGCGTGTCCGGAGCCTGTGCTCCACAACGGGAGAGGCCCGCATAACACACACACACACACACACACACACACACACACAAATATATATATATATATTTATATATATATAGTTATATCTATTAGTGAGGATGGTTGAGAAAACTAGATAAGGTATAAAAAATTCATAATAGGGGCCAGGAAATCCAATTTTCCTCCTGCTCTCAGTTCCTGAGAGACAGGCGAGTCTCTGAGCACACTGGATAGCCCACGTGTCTTCTTTCTTCTGTCTGTATCTGTCTGTCTATCTACATCTATCTATCTATCTACCTACCTACCTCTTGACCCATAGCTCCAGTAGGAATGAGATTTTATACATATCCAGACTTTTTTTCAGCCAAGTTATATAATGGCTCCCTTTTTATTTGGCTTGTGTGAAAGATGAGTGATGTTCACTGATTAGTTAACCTGGAATGCAGGAAGTTTTTGGCAAAGATTCAGTGCAATCTGGCACAGCACTGAACACAGCCTTTCGAAACCCCAGGACCACAGCTAACCCCTGGTTCTGCCCCTGAACCATGCACCCTACCTGCCTTTCCCCTCAGGCCTGGCCCCAGCCCCACTCACTCCCTGATCTGGACAACTCCTGAATCTTCTGGTCCCCCAGCCCCTTTGCATGGGTTCCAGCCATGGCAGTGGGTTCCACCCACTGCTTGTTAGAGCAGGAGCTCAGGGTCTCACTGTCAACACTTGATGGAAAAGATCCCTTGTCTCCTACCTCCTGTTTCTTCCCTGGAAATGCAGACGTTTCTCTGATCCTTCCTGAACACCTTGTTTCTGGTTGACGTGTAAACGTATTTCCTTCTCTTAACAAGTTTCCTTCAGACTTCCTCAACTAAGACTCATTGGGCAGTTTCCTGTGCTAAGAAATGATGGCTGCTGTGGAACACGATAGGAGCCTGATGTGGTGGCTGCCCTAAAGGGGTTTAAATCTAGTCAGAAAAACAGGTTTGTAGACAACTGACAGCGCATAAAGGGCCCATCAGTGACTTCACTTTATCGGTTCTACCCAAGAACCATGATTCTCTTAGCCAAGCAGGGCAGAGCAAGGGGAACGGCTGTAGGCTGAGAAAGCAGAGGTTGCTGCCCACCTGCCCAGGTGGCCTCAGCTCCACTGCATCTCAGCCTCCAAGTTAATGACTCTACCCCACGTGTCATGGGATCCAAATGCTGCTGTCTGTAGCATCTCGCAAAGTGCCTCTCGTCATTGCTGTATCCATATCTTCTCTTTTCAGTCTCAGATACTATAATTCTCCCGTGAATTCATCCTGCCCTGGACAGCTCTAGGACTTTCACGGGATCTCACTGAACCTCTCCTGTCTAAGGCCTTTGTTTTTGCCCCCCAACATTAATACTTATAACAGTGCATTGTTCATGCCTACATTCCAATTTGAATGACTTGTACCTTCTAGCCAGGTGGATTTCTATACTTTTTAAAAGCTAATTCTCTGCTCCCGTATTATCTAGTTTTCCCATCAAGACTTCCTTTGGAGGTTTGCCATGAGTTGCTTAAATCCCAGAGAGAGAAGGGGAATTGCCACAGCCCACTCTGATTTTCCGTTGACATTCAGACTTATTCCCATTTTAATGAATCTTAATTTTGATTTTTTCACAGCCCACGCAATATTACAGCAACATAATTTGCACTTGTTGTGAACTGACTACATAGAAAGTTACCCCAGCATAAACACCTACACTCTCTCACACACTGGTCATATTCTCTGATTGTCTAAAATGCTATCACTCCTTTTTCTCCTCATATCATTAATTTTTCTCAGATCTAAATTCTCATGCCTAGTTTCTAAATTCTTCATTTTATCATTTCTGTAACGATGTATCCAACAGCAATGGACTAAAATTGTCCCCTAAGAATAGCAAGAAGGCACAATGTGAGTATAAAACAGTTTTTCTTGTGCTATGAGCACACTATACAGATGTATAAAATCAGTACATACCTTATGAAAGTCTGTCTCCCACTTGGCTCAGCACCTCAAAGCCAAGTCCACATGTGTTTATAAGCTGTTGTTACAGTTGACTGAACTCCTCTCTGAAGCAGGGAGAGTCGGGTTAGGGAAAAGCCCCTCCCACAGCATTCAGGGCCACTGGTTCCGTGCCAGATTTAAAAAAAGAAAAATGATGAGTCATTCCCTTATCATGATACAACTGGTTAATATCTTTTCAAGGTCGGCAATTAAAAGTTAAATACAAAATTTCAGATTTATTGGACCCTTTCTGCCAGTGAGTGAAGGGTTGAAGTATGGCTATTTTTTTTCCTTCAGTTTTTTTTTTAAACTTTTTTTTTCTTTTTTAACTGAAGTTATTTTACAAGGTTGTATTGGTTTCAGGTGTACAGCAAAGTGATTCAGTTATACATATTTACATATATATACATATATATATTCTTTCTCAGATTCTTTTCCCTTATAAGTCACTACAAAATACTGAGAAGAGTTCCCTGTGTTAGACAGTACATTCTTGTTGATTATCTATTTTATATATAGTAGTGTGTATATGTTACTCCCAAACTCCTAATTTCTCCCTCCCCAACATTCCCCCTTTGGTAACCATAAGTTTTTTTTTTTCTAGGTCTGTGGGTCTATTTCTGTTTTGTAAATAAGTTCATTTGTATCCTTTTTTAAAATTTTTTTTAGATTCCACATATAAGCAATATATTATCATATGACATTTGTCTTTCTCTGTCTGACTTGCTTCACTTAATATGATAATCTCTGGGTCCATCCATGTTGCTGCAAATGGCATTATTTCATTTTTTTTTACATAATAAATTTTATTTTATTTTATTTTATTTTTTTATTGGGGTATAGATGTTTTACAATGTTGTGTTACTTTCTACTGTGCAGCGAAGTGGAGTTCCCTGTGCTCTGTAGCAGGTTCTCATTAGTTACCTATTTTATACATATTAGTGTATATGTGTCAATCCCAATCTCCCAATTCATCCCACCCTCCCTTTCCCCCCTTTGGTGTCCATAAGTTTGTTCTCTACATCTGTGTCTCTCTATTTCTGCCTTGCAAACAGGTTCATCTGTACCATTTTTCTAGATTCCACATATATGCGTTAATATATGATATTTGTTTTTCTCTTTCTGACCTACTTTACTCTGTATGACAGTCTATAGGTCCATCCATGTCTCTACAAATGGCCCCATCTTGTTCATTTTTATGGCTGAGTAATATTCTGTTGTGTATATGTACCACATCTTCTTTATCCATTCATCTGTTGATGGACATTTAGGTTGCTACCATGTCTTTGCTATTTTAAATAGTGTTGCCATAAACGTGACACGTTTTGTTTTGTTTTTTTGCTGTGTTGGGTCTTCGTCGCTGCAGGCGGGCTTTCTCTAGTTGTGGCGAGCGGGGGCTACTTGGGCTTTTCATTGAGGAGGCTTCTCAGTAAAGAAGCCTTCTGCTCCCCCTGAATCAGTAAGATAGGCCAAGTGGGTTCCTGCTGTTCCCTCCTCATCCTCCATGGAAGTCCGGCCACCATTTCCTTGTCCTGGGCCCACCTCACTCTGGCTGCCTTACTTGCTTCTTCCCCTGGGCCAAGGGCTTAGCGGGTCTGCACAGTGTTTCTGTTGCCCCACACCCTAAAGTGTGCAGCCCTGGGCTTCATGACATGACCCTTCATATCTCTTTCATCTTTCTCCCTTGGGCGATGACTACAACTTCTTGACAGTCTTCTTCAACCCTGAGAAAACCATTTCAGAGTCTACATTTCTCCTCTTTTCTGCTTCCTGGTTTCCTGGTCTCTCTCTCTGGGACCTGAAATAAACCTGGATCAACTTGAACTCCCATCTCCCTGACTCCTAACTTGCACTCCATGCTTGCACTCCTAACTTGCAGCATGGTACGATACACATGCTGTAATGTCTGGGAATGAACTTCCCTGATGACTTAAAGTCACTTTGAAATCTATCCAAAATAATACATTTGATTGACAGAACAAGAATGGAGAGACAATGACATATGATAATGGAAAACAAAGCTTTTTGGTATCCCCATGGAGGGTTCATATGAGTTCATTTTATACATCTTTAAATTTTTCTGCATGTATGAAACTTTTTATAATAATATGTTAGGGAAATATGTGATATTTATGAAAATATCCCACCAATCTGGAAATCATAAAGTACAAAGAGAAAAAACACACACAGCACCACCAACTAAAGATAGTAACATTTTAGCAAATACACTTTCAGCTTATGTATACATATAGAAGTATGGACAAATGGATAATTATTTGGAAAAGACTATAATAACATCAAAACATATTCTGTAATAGGGAATTCCCTGGTAGTTCAGTGGTTAGGACTCCATGCTTCCACTGCAGGGGGCACGGGTTCGATCCCTGGTTGGAGAACTAAGATCCTGCAAGCTGCGCAGTACAGCCAAAAGAACAAACAATAAACGTATTTTGTAATATATAATTTTTACTTATGTTGTCATGGGGCCCTTTGTTTTCGAAGTATAGTTGTACTCTAACTGCAATCACTGAAGAGCTTATCATCATGTGAAAGTTCCATAAACACTCAGCACCACAAGAGCCAGGAGGGTGTGCTTTGTGATTACTGTTAAATTCTTCACTCCTTGAATATCATGGCTGGACATGCAAGCAATGGATTAGCATTTGCTGAATAAATGAAAGAATGACCCTATGCTTTATAAAGATGTGGGTGTTGGTGTTAATCTTTTTATTTATATGTAAGCCTCCTGAATCTCTTTAAGTCATTTTTGTTGCTGTTGTTGTTCATGATTTTTGTTTCATATGATTTCAGGTAGTTTTGATCTTGAAATGTTCTCCTCTTACCTTAAAAGAGAAACATTAACTAAGATATATACTAGGTATAATGATGGAACATCATTTCCTTGGTTTTGTATGATTTTCTTCAAAATTCTGAGAGCCATGTCCTCAAAATTTGTAGATTATTTTTTCCTGAACAGCTTTTCCTCTGCCTCTTCCTCCCCAGCCCACTGCCCCCATCTCTATTTAAGAAACATCTCATTCATCCCTGAAACAGTACCACATTCTTCTGAAGGGCAGCTGGTCTCATGTCCCCCTACACATGCTACCAGAATATTTTCTGATGCATTGCTCTCATTGTGCTCCTCTTGGATCAAAGCCCCTGCACTGTGTTCTGCAGGATCCATCTACTCCAGGCTCCAGTGTGGCTCTCAGCCCAAGCGCGAAATTCAATCAAGTAGAGAATTCCAGACTGGGTCTAAGTAAATCAAAATTTTGCTGAAAAATTACAACTTGGGTAAAACTGGTACAATTCTTCCTCATAGTCGATTTTTATAAAATACCTTGAGAATCAGGATGTTACATTAGTATTCAGAAATACTCACAGAGGTGAAGGTCAATGCCCCTGCAATGCCAGGCACTATTTTTCTTGGTCCTCTGATCTCGGTGCCAAAAATACTAAACAGTCCACTTACTTTTTCAAATGCGGGGAGGTAATGGTTTGTTGCTCTTTCTCAGATCAGCGTCATCTTGACATCCTTTTGATCAGGTGGGTTCACTGGCAAAAGCATGATCAGCTCACCCAAATCTGTCACACCTTCTGCATACGTATCAATCCTGAAAAACAAAATGACCAAATTGTCAAATGTCTCCTGCCTTAGATTTTACAGTTTAACAATGGGTAAGGGTGGGGCACCAGGAGGTGATAAGAGTCATTCTCCACTGGGTGCATTTTCCTACGCCAGTCAGTCAGTTATGAGTTTTACTAATTTTAACATTTCATTCTGGAACAAAGCCATTAAGGTAGACATATGTCTAATATTTTGGTTATACACAAATCAAATATAGGGACCAAGCACACCGGTGACCCATCCAGAGTCAGAGGCAAGAGAGAAATGGGTGAATCACTACAGGTAAGCACTGAGACCACACATAGGGTTTGCCATGTCCGTTGTGGTGTGTTCTGTGCACAGTGTGATGCATTAGTACCACCTCAGTCATGTCCAGAGAGAGTCCTGGCACCACGGTCCCAGTCACATCCCTCTCCCTGTCCCATCCTGTTACACCACCAGGACCATTTAGATGCCCAATATCAGTAGTTCCTCCAACTATTTCCCACAGAACATGGCTCCACAACCCTCTCCACATACGGTCGCCTGGCTCTGGCCTTGTTCGCATTTCTCAAGACTCCACCCAAAATATATCGTGAGGGGACTTCCCTGGTGGTTCAGTGGTAAAGAATCCGCCTTACAATGCAGAGGGTGCGGTTTGATCAGTGGTCAGGGAACTAAGATCCCACATGTGGAGGGGCAACTAAGCCCTAGCGCCACAACTAGAGAGCCTGCATACCACAAACTACAGAGCGCACCACTCCGGAACCTGTGCGCCACAACTAGAGAGAGAAAACCTGCACGTCACAACGAAAGATCCTGTGTGGCACAACTAAGACCTGATGCAGCCAAAAAATAAAATAAAATAAATAAATAATAAGTAAATCTTAAAAAAAAAAACAAAATATATCGTGAAATAGTGCAATTCTTCTCACAGCTTCAACAATGTATATTACGGGTGATTTTTTGTTTTTGTTCCAAACAGGGCTTCCTATAGGAGTTTTTTAAAGTAAAACTTTATTGAAATATATTCACATGGTATCATTTTCATCCTTCAAACTGTACTATTATTCTGAAACCATCACCACATTCTAATTCCAGAACATTATTTTTATCATTTTATCCAAAAGGAAATCCAGTACCCTTGACAGTCACGCTCCAATTCCTCCACATTCCAGCCCCAGGTAACCACTCAACTACTTTCTATTTCTATGGATTTGAGCATCTGGACATTTCATACATTTGGAATCATACAGTATGTGGCCTTTTGTGTCCGGTGTTTTTCATTTAGTACTTTTCAAAGTTCATTCATGTTGTCACACGTATTGGTACTTTACTCTTGTTCATGGCTAAAAATATTCCATTGTATGGATGTACCATCCTTTGTTCATCAATTCATCAGTTGTTGGACATTTTGTTTGCTTCTGCTTTTTGAATATTATGAACAACATTGCTGTGCACTTTTGTGTACAAGTTTTAGTGTGGATGTATTTTTGACTCTCCTGGGTATATACTTAGAAGTGGAATTGCTGAGTCATACGGTAACTATATGTTTAACTTTCTGAGTAACTGTTCACAGTTCATTACATGATTTTAATATCAGTCATGTGGCCCCACCACAACAGAGAACAAATTTCCCTCAAATATGCTTGTATTGAATAAATCTGGCTGCTTCAGACTTACAGTAAAATGTTCCAGATAATCCTGGCATCTAGAGGACCAGCCTTTGTTTACTCTGTCAAGTGGCCAGTCCATATAAAGGACTGATAAATTAGGTTCCTGGTCACCATTCTAAAATTTCTGAAACTTAAGAATCAATTCCTTTAGATCCTTCCCTTTCCAGTCTTTATCCTCTAGACACTCAGACACTTTGTCCCTTGTCTCTAGCTGTTGGTGGGTGTCCAGCCTGAGCTCCTGGAGTCATGGTTCCAGCATCCTCCTGGCTTTATAGTTCACCTGTGTTTGGAAACCTCTGTCACTGTTCTATATCCATGGACCACATCTGCCTTCATAAGCTCTTGATTCCACTCCAAGTTCCACTCTTCCTTCATCCTCAAGTTATACCCACTAAGGTCTATACTGCTGTCGGTCATGATCCGTGTGAGCACATCCTGATCACTCAGGGAAGGACCTAGATCGTTCCTATTAATCATTGATGAAAGAACAGAAAGAGTACCATAACAGGGCTCTCTCTTTCATGTCTTTCCCATAGAGGTCGTATTTGGTGGCAATGTAGCTGAGAATGGCTCTGGTCTGCACCAGCTTCATCCCATCATTTCAACCATGGGCACTTGCTGGAACATCAAACTCCCTTCTTTTGAAAGAAGAAAAGAAACAGAGTGAAGTATTTGATGAATTACACCCTTCTAGGATGAAAAAATGTTGAAATAACTGCAGATATAAAATGAAACACTAAAATGATCTGGTACGCTTAAGCAGGGTGGCATTTTGGTTTTAGCTTGCTATAGTCCTTCTTTTTCTTATCAATCTGCCTTTTACTTTTGAACTTATTATTTCATTTCTCTTTTTATTTCCCATTCAGATACATGGGAGGCCCTTTTAATTCTGTGTCAATTTGTCTTCACGGATATTTTAGAAAGAAGTTGGAAGAAGCTGCAGTAGGTTTGCCATTTCAAATGGGAAGTTCTCAAGTAAGTCTCGCATCATATAAGGCAGGTTTTGAGAGATTTCTATGTGGAGGACCCATTCCCTGCTCACCAAGTCCACAATACTGCTAGGATGTTACCTTGTCAAACTTGCCAGAGAAGAGAATTCAAGGCAACTGCTGGGACTGTTTCTCCCCTCTTCTTTCTAATGCAATTGTTTTCCTTGGGTGGGAGGGCTGTGTGGCATCCTGAACTGATACAGTCACTCATGGTGCAGAAAGGCAGGGAGTGCACAGAGAGGGCATTCACAGGGCACCGGGGCCGGTTCCTTTAGCAAATACTCAGAGTTCCAGCCCTTCCTAGTCCTGAGGGAGCTGCAAGACCTGCTCAAGAAGCCCCACCCCTTACCTTTAACCATGCTTCTCCCTCTCCACTGACCCCACTCCCACCATGCACACACATGGCATTGCTGGGGTTCAAACCTCAACTTATGACTTGTGCTAGATCCTCCCATCAGAGGAATTTAGTTTCTTGGTCTTACCATTTCTTAACTTATCCAAGTCTTCTGAAGTTTGCATAAATATCTCTTCAAACTGGAAAGCAGAAATAGTCAGTGAATTTTTATTATTTCATTCCACAGCATTACTGAGCATGCATTCCACAGCATTTTTGTTATTTCATTCCACAGCATGGCCTCTGTCTGGTGCAGACTATGGAGACTGTAGGATTTCTGAGTTTGGCAGGGCACACAGAAGACAGTAATCATGGCCACCTGGAAATTTAGATTAGAGCCACCAAGATAAAAGCATGGGTTGCAGCACGTAACTGCTTATTTTGCAAGTTCAATTCACCTCCACCCTGTCTCCACCTCTGTCAGTGATTAAGTAGTGATTTGGGAGAGGGATATCACTGGTGGGAAGGGACTGGGAAGTTCTTCTAGTTATGGAGTTTTAATATCTCTGGAAAGACTTTCTCTCCCTGTGAGATCAGGACAGGGTATTGGGTATCCCCCAGCATGGAGTATCCATGGGGCCACTGACCCCCAAGATACTGCCACCAGGGGCCTCTGCTGTATATTAGCTCCCTCCATTCAATTTTATATTGTGAAAAGGGGTCTTGATGGTGAAAAGTTTGAGAATTGGGGGTTTCTAACTTGCTCAGTGGAAGTTTATTGTGGCTGTACATGATCCCATAGGGTCAGACTATACAGACAGTGAGGTGTGTGGGAAACAATTTATAAAGCACCCAGTTCAAGACAACATAAGGGATGGTGCGTGGTCAGTGTGGGAGGGTGGCCGAGGTAGGATGGGACTTGCTGGTGGGCTGTTGTTTGTGAGACCGATGGAGATGGGGTTGTGAGGATCAGCCTCTGGGCCCAGAGAACCCAGAAGTCCTGACCAAGAGCCTCTGGTAAGCCTTGTCCCACACCCTCCTTAGTCAGGCTGGGCTGGACAAGAGGAGGCCTGGGATCCTCTCAAAATACCCCCCTACTTCAGCCTCCTGTGCTGAACTCATCCTGCCTGGGGGCTCTGAACACATCCTTGAACCCCAAAGCTGGACCACAGCGAAAACTCTGGGTTGCTGATTTATAGAAATTAAACAACCTAAACTGGCACTGTTTGAATTTTTATGTACTTGTTTCTTCATGAACTTGATAACGGACAAGGCTAACGTCCTGTGCATTCATGAAGCAATCGAGAAAGTGTAATCCTGAGGCTTAGGTAAACATGCTGTTAGGAGGCTAAGAGAGCACACTAGAGATTCCCTTTGCAGGACAACACCTCATCTGAAACCCTCCATTACTGCTTGCTCTCCCCTGAGGGACCAGATCTCTGGAGTCTGTCCATGACTCCCTCCCCCAGGAAACCAGCACCGAGTTGCTTGTCCTTCTGATCTGAGTTAAGATGTGATTTTCTCAGAGACACCTCTAGGGGGAAGCACTCAACAGAGTCCCACATGTGCTCCAAGGGATATGGCATTTTAACACTGTAAAATGCTTGGGTGTCCTCCTAGATGCTCCCACCCCTCTTTTAATCCCCCACTTACTTGTCTGCATCCTCACTAGAGTGTAAGCTGCCTGAGGGCAGGGACTGTGTCTGTCTCATTCATTTCTGTATCCCCAGAACTTAGTACAGAGCCTAGTAGTAAAGGTGCCCCCCTCAAATCATTGCTGAGTGAATATATTAAATCTTTAACAGATGGTTTGTTACAGCTGGCTCATTCCCATATTTGTGATTATATCAACTTTAACTACATTTCTTTTCTAATATTATATGCATTTATCCTTTCATTGTGGAAATTTCTAGCATGTACAAAAATAAAAGTACAGTGTTCCTCATACCCTTCATGCATCTTTAATAATTATCAACTCAAGCCAATCTTGTGTCATCTATATGCCCATCCACCCTCCCCTTCTTGTAAAAATGGAAGATCCTAGATAGCATATCATTTCATCCTTATATACTTGATGCATATTTCTAAAACATAAGAACTATTTTGAACATAAACACAATAATAAACCTAAAATCACACCTAAAATATTAACAATAGTTCTTTAATAACTTATGCTCTATCAACCATCACGTTTCCACTTGTTGTATGTGTCACAAATAATACTTACAGTTTGTTGAAATGAAATCCAAATAAGGTTCATGCAATTGGATTAGTTGATGTTTCTTTTGTTTCCTTTAAAATTGAAAAAAAAATTGTTTTCCTGCTCTTCCACAGGCAGGATTATTTACATATTCATTTGGTCAAATCAGTCCATTTCTTTTTTAATGTGCAGCTATTTTTATGTAATGAAAAATCATCCCCAGCTCCTCAAGTGTGGAAGTCTCCTAGCTTATATGAGAAAAGCACTTTGATAGTCAATTTAGATCCAAGTTAAGAGGACCTATCTCCACTCCAGCTGCAGCCAGGAGCCACCGGATGGCCACCATCCTGCCTCATGCGTTGACATAGTGAAGCTTGGGCTTTGCTGCCATGATAGCAGTCCCTCAGTTACCGTGAAGCTGGATGAATCAGACCACAGAAGCAAATTGTACTTTATAACGTATGTTCGAACAGAAGGGGTAGTGTCTGCCTTCTTTATGGCGGCATTGGAGGGGTCCCATGTGGTTCTTCCTTGGACCAAATTCTCACCTATCAGTGGGCATCATTGTGAAATTGCACCAAACCAAGTCTCAGATTGCATCTGTCCTCACTCTGAGGACATAAACAGAGCAGCTTTGTTCTTACACAGCTGTCACCTTGGGCCTGTGAGGGGCTTTGAAACCAGAAAACTTCACTTACAGAGAGGAGCAGGGAGCAGTGCCAGTCTTTGGCTGCCATTATGCACTTGTTCAAAAACATTAACTGGGGCTGAATCCTGCCTTGACTGTCCCCAAACCTTTCTAACTTCTCTCCACAGAAGAGGAAGCTCATTCCTTTTTTTCTGTTGGAATTCTATATTTTTTCACTGCTGGGTGAATTTTATTTTACCATCTAGAGAAAGAGATGTTAGTGCATTACCTTTATAGTATATGGAAAGGAACCAACATATGTTTAGTGTCTACCACATAGTGGGCATTTCTCATTTTTATCCTCATTTCATCTTCATAAAAATTAGTTGAGGTAAATTCTGTTATTATTCTAAGCTTACAGTTGAGGATTTTGATGTCTCTAGAGGTTAAGGGACTAGCCTAAAACAAGTGGGGAACATATTCAAATGCACTTTTATTTGACACCAATGCCTTGGAAATTCCTCATACCAGTGTTTGCCAACTATCAGTTGTGGCCCATTGTGGACTGTGAAATCAACACAACGGGTTCTAATTACCATTTTTCAATTGCAATATAATAATAAATACCAGGGTGTATCATACATAGTAAGGCTAAGTACTTTTTGCTAAAACTTTCATTTTAGCTACAGTTATGTTGTGTGTGAGTGTCTGTAACAGAGAAGACCAAGCCTGGCCCAGGCTAGAAATGCAAACTCATGGGTCAAAATATCTGTGTTAGCAAAAATTGGGCAAGCTGGAAACTGTTAGGTGAGCCAACATAGGTTGTGAAAGAATTCACAGAAATATTAGCAAGGAGAGAAAAGAGAGTTTTTATTTACTTTCCAAGGGGGGAAAGGGGCCGGACACATAGAGTGGCATCTGCACCGAAGGGTGGGAGTTTGAGTCTTTTATTGGGCTTCAAAGGGCAAGGTGCAGGAAAAGGGGGCGGGTTTATGTCTATTCTGGTCCACAGCAGTGCCCAGGCTGGCTGTGTCTCTACAGGATGTGGTTTTTCGGAGAATAGACTTGCAGTCTTCAGTAATTTTCCAGTTCTCGGGTGTCTGAAAGAGATTTATAATGGCCCTTGACAGGCACTACTCTATTGTGAACAATGGTGGATGGGTTTACAGAAAACAAAAACCAAAACCAGGGACTTCCCTGGCTGTCCAGTGGTTAAGACTTCACCTTCCAATGCAGGGGGTGCAGGTTCGATCCCCGTTCGGGCAGCTAAGATCCCACATGCCTGCCGGCCAAAAAAACCAAAACATAAAACAGAAGCAATATTGTAACAAATTCAATAAAGGCTTTTTTTTTTTTTTGCGGTACGCGGGCCTCTCACTGTCGTGGCCTCTCCCGTAGCGGAGCACAGGCTCCGGACGCGCAGGCTCAGCGGCCACGGCTCACGGGCCCAGCCGCTCCGCGGCATGTGGGATCTTCCCGGACCGGGGCACGAGCCCACGTCCCCTGTATCGGCAGGCGGACTCTCAACCACTGCACCACCAGGGAAGCCCCAGACGTAATTTTTTAATCCAAGCTCCTCTTATTATTTTGAAATATTGTTTCCTTAACTATAACCCAGAGCCTTAAGCTTCGTCTGCAACATTAAGGGCTGGTGCTGGGACTCTCTACTAATTTTAACCTTAAAATCAAATTAAACTGTAGAAACAACACACTTCATAAAACTTTTTGATTATTCAGATATGATCAAATATATATATATATGGCTTGTACAAATAATAAAAATAAGGATTAAATATATACATCAATTTCAGCTTTTTTTTTTCCCATTTGGGAAAAAATACCGCTGAAAAATTCAATTTCCTCTCTCATTGAGGTGCCAACAGGGATAGAATGGGCCTTCTTGCCTCTGCTAACCTCTAGTGGTGTCAGCAACTGTGGTTAAAAAGAACAGAAAAAGCAGGTGGAAATGGAAGGGGAAAAAAAGGACACACTCCTTGTGGAATGCATGGAAATCCCAAACACGTTTCAGTTAGAAATGCAATTTAGACCACTGACACGAAAACTCATTGATTGGTGGTGGTTAAATACCTTTTCCTCTCAAACAAAAGGTTGCCATAGTTGCAAAAATAACAACCATGTCATTACCACATTTTACCTGGGAAGCAACTAGAGTAAAGAATCTCAACCTAAATTTGCAACCCAGGAACTGCCGAAATCAGAGCTGAATTCAGGGCGGACCAGTAACAGATGTTATGTGGAGGCAGCCCTGGTTTATATCGTAACCGCGGTTCACATCCCGTTCTCTGGAGTTGTTACTGGAGAAGGGTATGGATCCAAGGACAACAGTTATGAAGAGGTAATCAAGGCCACCAGGGAGGTGGAGCGGTGATGCATTTTGTTCCAGGCACTATCTATATGGCGTTGCGAGGACCAATACCCTCATTCTACAGGGAAGGAGACAGAGGCTCAGAAAGATAAAACTTGCTTCGTCGCCGAGCTGGCAGAGCCAGACGCCAGGTCTTTCTGATGCCAGTTTCACCATATGCCTCTCACCCTCAATGAAAGGAAGCAAGCCATGAACTGGGGTTTGAAACATGTACCAAAGCCACCACCACTGGGAGCATGTGAGGGTCTCAAATATAAAGCAGGCAGAGATAGAGCCGGGAGGTGGACTGGGCAGCCCAGGACTTTGACTCCTGAGTAGATAAAATACAGGACACAGGCAACATTTCAGACATACTTGTACCAAAAAACGATTTGTTGCTTATCTGAAATGCAAATTTAACTGGCATCTTGGACTTTTTTATTGGCTAAATCTACAACCCTACTCCTGGGTACCTTTTGTGTCTGGTTAGTTTGAGTCGGAGGCAGGGTCTTGGAATTGTCCTTAATAAGCAAATACTTGATGATTCCTATGGTATAGACAGCAAACAGGGGATGAAAGAAGATAGAACATTCTCACACCTGGTGGGGGTCACATTCTACATGGGGAGCCAAGACTGTGTTTGTTTGGAAAGATGAGTAAGGATACAAGGCCGTGTCTAAAACGTCAGTGGGCACATAGATACATGAGATCTTGTTAGGATGCAGATTCTGATTCAGCAGGTCTGGGGCCAGGCCTGAGACTCTGCCTTTCAGCTCCTAGGGGCTCCCCACGCCGCTGGTCTGGGGCCGCACTTGAGGGATAAGCGTGTGCCATGTGAGTAGTTCAGACCCGAGTGCTCTCCAGATGGAGCCGTCCACGCCACGATGGGTGGGAGACACTGGAGCCCACGGCTGAAGTCTCAAGAATCGGGGTTTCAGACACAGCGTTCTGCCTTGATTACAGTCAGGCTGTTGGTCTTAATCTTTCGCTTTGAGCAAAAGACACACAAGGCACTGTTCAGCCAGAATTGTTGTCCTGGGGGTGTTATCTCTTTTCTATCAGCGATTTCTGCAGTGTTCTGACACGTGGGGCAGAACATTTATTTTCCGGCAGATACCTGTGTTAAAGGATGCAGACATCTCATTTCATCTTTCTGTCACTAGAGTAAAGCAACCCCTTCCCCACAATCCCACTTTTCAATGCTTAATTCTTTTTGAATTACAGGGAGCAGGCCTGAACTGTGGGCCCAGACCTAGAGAGACTCCTACGGGGCAAACCCCAACTGCAGGAGGGCCAGGCAGGCATTTGGGAGCAGACAGGCCTCCCTGCCCTGGACCAGCCACCATGCTGCCACCAGATGTATCTCTGTTGTGGATTTCTAGGCCTCCTAGCTCATATTTGGCCGACTTGGAGGCAGATGTCATCTTCAGGGTCATCAGCACAAATCTCTACTCCCCGTTGCAGGTTTGGAAGGAGAGAAAAACTGAGATTTACGGAGGAGGGTCTGCTATGCGCCAAGCATTGAGCCTAAATCCACCATTGGATTCACAAACTCGCCTGATTTTTAATTTTTGTTAAATTCATTTCATGTGTGTGATAAACATCTGTCTTTAGAGTTTATAGACAAACCGGACACTGCAAGGGTATATTTTTGCTCTTCTTGATGTGGATTCCCTGATTAAACAGAAGATGATTTTGGAAATTGTTCAGGTAGGGGATAATCCTTCACGTGAAAAAGGCTTTGTAATTCCATTCCCCAGGAGAGACTAGGGCTGCCCCTCCCTTTTGGCGGATCATAGAGAGAGGTCTGAGGATGGGCAACACAGCAGGAAAGAGGCAGTACTGTCTTGTAATAAGGAAGAACAGACCTGACTCCATATTACATCTGGTCCTTTTCCTGTGCTTAGTCATGCTGGCTCTGCACCTTTTGTAAAAGACTGTTGCCTGTAGGCTGAAATACACAGAATAGCCCGTTCTCAAGACTCTGACCTTTGAAAGTATGGCACTTTTCCATTCACACAGAGATAAAAAGTTACAGAACAGAGAACAATATTTGTCTTGTTGGAGATGTACAAGAACACTGTGACCAGACCTACATGGACAGCTGCAAGAACAAAGGCTTCATATCCCTGCTGGGGACTGGCCAGCAACAAGAAGTCTGCAGCCACCAGCCACACCCCTTCCTCTTTTGGTATAAAAGAAGCCTGAATTCTAACTCAGGTAAGATGGTTCTTTGGGACACGAGTCCACCATCTTCTGGTCTGCTGGCTTTCTGAATAAAGTCTCTATTCCTTGTCCCAACACCTCATCTCTCGATTTATTGGCCTGTTGTGTAGCGAGCAGTATGAGCTTGGACTCAGTAACAGTAACACCACCACCACTACCAGGGAAGTGAAAGTGAATCACCCACCCCCCTCTTCCCACCCTGGGCCACCAGTCTAGAGGACCTGCTTATTAGAATGCCCTCACCAGAGGCTAGGCCAAGCAAGGAGGTCCCTGCAGGGCTGGACTCAATGCCATCAGAAGTCATGCTGGGAAACGAGATGCAATGCTCTCTCCCCGACAATTTCTGGATCTTTTCAAAGACTTGTGTTTTATAATCATTTTTTATTAACTTTGGGAGAAGAAGGCGCCTTGGCCCTGGCAGGAGCAGCCTGGCTTCTTCCCCTCGTCCGGCCCTGGCTCTGGGAATCTCAGTCCTCAGGCTTCTCAGGGCCTCAGTTTCCTCACCTGTGCAAACTCAAATGTTCATATGCCTCTTGGAGTGTTGCTGAAAGGGTTAAATCATATAATAGATATAGAGCACCTGGAAGAGAGCCTGGTCCATAGAATATGCCTGGTAAATGTTACTTGTTTCTCATGACCTTTGTCTAAAGCAATCTCTAATCTCAATGTGGTGTAGTTACAGCATGAGGGACCCTTGATCCCTGATATATCCATACCTATTTCCTGATACCTGAAATTCCTTTTTGAAGGGACAAAGCTTTTACTACAGTTAAATATGAGGCATAAAGGACAAACTGTAGGGAGAGGTTACATAAATCTGAGAATTAATTGTGAAGGGGAAGAGGGTTGTGGTTAGAGAATCCAGAAAGAACAGGATCCCAGATAATGGTGATGGTTGCACTACGGCGTAAATGTGTTTTGTGCCACTGAAAGGTACACTTAAAAATGATTAAAACAGTAAATTTTAAGTCATGCATATTTAACCACAATAAAACACACATAAGAGACATATATACAAACCAGAGATATCTGTTATTTTACAAGAAGATAATAATTTCCAGGAGGACCAGAATGCTCCTGACACACCAACACACCCTTAACGCTGGAGAAAAATCTACAAGGGAAGCTGTGATGGACTTAGAGAATGAACTTATGGTTACCAGTGGGGGGAAGGGTGGAGGGAAGGGATGCTTAGGGAGTTTGGGATTGACATGTACACACTGCTATTAAAAACAGATAACCAGCAAGGACCTACTGTAGGAACTCTACTCAATGCTATGTGGCAGCCCGGATGGGAGGGGAGTTATGGGGAGAATGGATACATGTATATGTATGGCTGAGTCGCTTTGCAAGTGCACAGCATTGTTAATTGGCTATACTCCAATATAAAATTTTAAAATTTAAAAAAAAAGAGAAGCTGTGATGAACACAGAACCGATGCTAGGAAAGTGGGGTGATGTTGAAAGCTGACTTGACTCATGAAACTATTAACTCAGGATCCACTATCAGTGCCCCTAGGGCAACTTCCCAACCTTTCACAAACTGGCAGAGAGAAGAAATGGCAATACTTGTAAGCCCTAGGGGCAATCTAGCAAGACTACTCCAGCCGCAGCCCATCCAGGACACACGGGTGGGAAAGATCTGCCTTAGGGGCCTCAGAATATTCGTGTTCAAGTACTAGAACAGTCTGCAAATTCCTGCCCTTTGGGAAAACTGCCAGTTGAACTACAGCTTTACTTTTGCATTAAATCCTATTTTCTTGAGATCATACCTCAAAGTCCTTAACCGATTTAGGGTCTTCTGAGATTTCCCCAGCAGGAACAGCAATCAACCTGAACAGGGAAAATTTGGGGGTGAAGGTAGTGTTCTAAAGCTTGAGTGAGATGCTGCTTGCGCAACTATCTAAATTTACTAAACATTATTGAACACTTAATATATCAATTATCCCTCAGTGATGCTGCTTCACACATAGCAACGTGGCATTTGTATAAACAAAACCAAAAAAACATTGAGTTGTAAAGGTAAGGTTTGTCCCCTTTATTATTGTTTGTTTTACTTCAGTAAAAAGTTTTATCCAAAAAAACAATGCATCAAGTTCCAATAGTGTAATAATCTGAAAGAAAAAAGTCCACCCTTGCAAGATTTGGGAAGGATCCAATAGATATTGGATGGGAATGGGCTTGGGGCAAAAAACGAAATACACTAATCATAGAATTATAATGGCTGCTGAAGGCTATGAATAGAAACAGCAGGTTCAAGTTTGCTGGGAAAGATCTATTGTTAGCAGCTTTTGGCAGGAAAGAGCTCTTGGCAGGAAAGAGCTCTCTGCAGGAGGCCCCTTTTGTCTTGACACTAACCTTACACTAGGCACCCTCATGTTCTACTCATCTCCTGCCCTTGCACACCTGTCAAATTTTTGATTACACAATACCTTGCCTAACCTGTTGGTTCTTTCCGTAGATTAAGGAAGTAGAAATGAAGAAAGAGTAATTAACAGATGACCAGATCTCTTCCCTAGCTTCCCCTTCAGTAGTCTTGTGAACAAACTGTGTGAACAAGAAAACATCTAAAGAAACATCTTGAGAAGTCGACAAGGCTGCACACAAGCCTGCACACAGTGGGGGATGGCGACAACTCCGACCCCCCATCTCAACGATTAACTGAGATTACTTCCCTTTTTCCCTTTAAAAGCTTTCATGGCCAAGCAGAATATTTGGAGGTGGTTTTGGGGGGACATTGAGTCTACCATCTCCCCAGGTAGCTGGCATTCTGATTTTTTTTTTTTAACATATATTTATTTATCTAGGCTGCGCCGGGTCTCAGTTGTGGCATGCGGGGTCTTTCAGTTGCAGCGCGCGGGCTTCTTAGTTGCAGCACGTGAACTCCTAGTTGTGGCATGCATGCGGGATCCAGATCCCTGACCAAGGGTGGAACCCAGGCCCCTGCATTGGGAGCGCAGAGTCTTATCCACTGGACCAGCAGGGAAATCCCTGGCATTCTGATTAAAGCAACTTTCCTTTCTACCAACATCTGCCTTTCTCAGGTAATGATTTTTGAGTGGCGAGCAGCGGACTTGATTCAGTAACACTATTTCTTACCTATCTTCAGCCTCCCAAACTGAACACCAGGCCACTGACAAATATATTGAGAAGACCATGGGTCCCAACTTCGGGATCCAAGTTCTGGTTGAGCCACTCATTAGCTTGTGATCTTAGACAAATGTGGCTCCTCTCTCTAGTTTGTCCCATCCCTAAAACCAGGATGTAATCCATGCTGGCTGCACACCACAGTGGGAGCTTAGCCTGTAGGGTAAGGGGCCTTCTGAGCCTCACTTTCCCTCTCTGTAAACTGGGGAGGTGTGGACCTGTGGACCTGTGGGTTTCTGTCTGCCCAGCACCTCTCCTTTTTCTCCAGGTAACACCAGCTCCACTCCTCTGAGGAAGCTCTCTTGCCCCCTCCACCTGGTTCCACTGCGGCTGTAGCAGCGCCCCAGGACCACCCTGGTCAAGGGTAAGCCAACCACAGAACAAGGAAGAGACTGAGGCCAACATGCAATGAGATGTGGGCCGTCCTGGTGGTCTGAAGTCCCTGAATTCACACTTGCTCTTTCAAACATATGTGCAAGGGCTTCCCTGGTGGCGCAGTGGTTGAGAATCTGCCTGCTAATGCAGGGGACACGGGTTCGAGCCCTGGTCTGGGAGGATCCCACATGCCGGGGGGCAACTAGGCCCGTGAGCCACAACTACTGAGCCTGCGCGTCTGGAGCCTGTGCTCCACAACAAGAGAGGCCGCGATAGTGAGAGCCCCGCGCACCGCGATGAAGAGTGGCCCCCGCTCACCGCAACTAGAGAAAGCCCTCACACAGAAACGAAGACCCAACACAGCAAAAATAAATAAATTAATTAATAAACTCCTACCCCCAACATCTCCTTTAAAAAAAAAAAGTGCAAATAAACCCCTTCCTTCTTTAAAAGCAATAACCACAACTCGCAAACCACCCTCCACTCCCCCACCCACAAAATAAAAAACGGAAACGAAAAGCCAACCCCTGTCTCCCAATTTTGCTTCGGGCTCGTGACCAAGTGGGAGCGACCATCTCGGACTTGTTCTTAACTTTCCTCTCCCTGGCCCTGTGCCGAGAAGCTCATGCAGCAAACACATGATTTGATGTCCAGGGTAGAGTTCAAAGGGATGATTAAATATCAACATCAAGTTAGGAGGGGCCGTTATGGGGCCCCTGCCTAGGTTTTAATTCTTTGTATGCTGAGACCCAAACAAACAAAAATAGGCTTTAACTGAAATAGAGGAGATTCATAGTCACCTAGAAGAAAAATTCTCATTTGTCAGAGTTCCAAACTCCCGAAATGGGAGAGCAAGGCTGGTGCCAGGAGCTCCGTCCCAGCATCTCCTGGAAGAGAGGACCAGGACCCACAAGGCCCCGCCCTCCATCTCAGTGGGCAGTTTGAGCTGACAGCCTTCACTTGCCCTTCTCTTTCCGTCCGAAGCTGACCCCCCGATGTTGGAAGAGGAAAAGTGGGACCTTGAATGTTGCTGGGGGCCATTGGGATCTCTGAGGCTCACCTCCTTGAGCACCCAGAGTTACTAGCTTGTGTAGCAGGTCCTGGGCCCAAAGAGAACCCTATAGGGAAGGACGAAGCGATTAGGACTCATAGTAAAGACAGCAAGTTGCACTTAATGGGATTATCGGGCAACGAAGACTGCTGGGGCTTTAGGGAGCTGTGCCTTTGTCAGTGCCTTTGGGGTGCGTGCCGGGCTGGGGTCAGACCTAGGGCTTGTGTTCAAAACCCATGAAGCAGAACAAGGCAAATCTGGCTTAGAGCTTTGGGAACTCAACCACGAGGTGCTCGGCTTCTCAAGGGGGGCGCTGGGGCAAGGAGTGAGGGAGCATCCAGGAAGTGGTTGTTTTTGAAAATAATCCAAGGAGGAAAGGATTTTATCTTTCACTGTAAAAGGCTTCCAAAATGTTTGAATTGTTTATCAAAACCATGCGATGATACTGAAAAGAAACTGGTTTATAGTGTTGAATCATCTCCAAATAATTTTTTTCTTTTTCCACTTAATTTCTATCAGGTCAGACTCTTGGCTTTGGTGAAAGTCAGAGGAAAAAGTCATCCCACACAGAGTGGGCTGGGTTTCCTCTGAGACACCATCCCTCTCTCTCTTCTCCACCATCTTTTGGCCATGGCTGTGCAGGTGGGGGATGAGATGGGGCTGTTTGCTAAATGCAGTCCCCGGGCTGGGCTTTGACTGACTGGAGCTCAGGGCTTACTGGGCAAGGGGTGCTGACTGGCCTGGGTTGTCATAACTGATGATCAGTCCATCCGTCCTCCGAATGGGGAGGAGGAATTGATGGGACAGGGTATAGCATAAGGAAGGTCACGTCCCACGGTGGTCCTGAAGAAGCAGCATGAAGTCTGGTGGGTCATTAAGTCATTTCACAAGTAAGGCCATGAACCTGGATATATGCTCAGAAACTGATCCAGTGCGTAGCCTGGGCGGGATGTACCAGCAGCAGCTTAGAGTGGTAAAGTTGTGTACCCCAAGCCATTGGCAGGGGCTCTGCTCCAGACCAGAGACCCCCCAGGAGGAGCCACAGCTGGGCCTGGAACATCACCCTGAATAGCTCTCCATCCCTCACCAAACAGATCCCTGACGGGGGCCGAGTTCCAAGTTTCACGGCTTTAGAACATAATAGTTACCCTTAAAGAATGAATATCAAGGCTAGGGAATCTTTGGGTCAATTTGTGTAAATATTCTTCAGTTATATTTAATCTCAGTGTTACTTGGAATTGTTCGACCAAAGCAAAACCTAGCCTCGGGTGTCTCTGTTAAGTGGAATAGGGTCGTCTTAACTGTCCAAGTTTTTTTCAGGGTTGCAAAATGATGTTTCCTGGACGCTCTCTGTCTCCTATGCTTCCTCTTCGGATTTACTGGTGTCAGCCATTATCTTACTCCTGATTTGTCATTTGCCACTTTTTTCCTACCCCAAATACTCAGTATCAATGTGGGTGTTGGAGAGATCCTGCCGCCTGAAATCTCTCCTCACTCTTCCTTCTATGGTCCTGGTCTTGATGCAGACAGCAAGAACAGTGCACTCTGTAGGCCACTGCCGGAAATATATCAGCCTCCTCTTTATTTACACAGAACAGTGATTTCGTAATCACTGTAACCATCAACCACAGTTGACGAGCTTAAAAAAATTTTCACACATCAGAATATTTTTCTTTAATAAATTTATTTATTTTTATTTGGCTGCATTGGGTCTTTGTTGCTGCACGCGGGCTTTCTCTAGTTGTGCTGAGCAGGGTCTACTCTTGGTTGCGGTGCGCGGGCTTCTCACTGCAGTGGCTTCTCTTGTTGCACAGCCCGGGCTCTAGGCTCACGGGCTCTAGAGCGCAGGCTCAGGTGTTGTGGCGCATGGGCTTAGCTGCTCTGCGGCATGTGGGATCTTCCCGGGCCAGGGATCGAACTCATGCCCCCTGTGTTGGCAGGTGGATTCTTAACCACTGTGCCACCAGGGAAGCCCCAAAATGGTTTTATATTGCATTTAATTGGCATTTGCTGCAGATGGCAATATGGTTTTGTCCTTTTCAGACACTTTACTCCTAGAATCTACAGTTGCTTGGCGACATAAGCCGATGCTGCAATTGGTTTATTAATTTGCCATTATAAGCCTGCTGCCTTTAGAACTGCAAAATGTTCCTGACAACTTCCACATCGTGGCTATCCGGGGGGCAGCTTCTTCTGACTCCCAGGCTGCAGGAGCTTCTTAATTGTAGGGATGCTGCTGATTCTTGTTTTAAATGCCTGAAATGTGAAACAGTAAAATCAGGGTCTCAAGAGCAGTCACAACCTTTAAGAAAAACCAAAACTTTGTCATGAGAGGGAGAAGCTGAGATTGTCAGCTTGTGAGGCCCAGAGTGTTGACTCCAAGTTAATCCTCAATACACATTTCCTGGGTACTCCTGAGAAGGGTAATACAGTTGCTGGCCTGCTTAGCATTAGTGGAATTTTCTTACTGAAGAATCATTGAGGGACTTCCCTGGTGGTGCAGAGGTTAAGAATCTGCCTGCCAAGGCACGGGAGACACTAGTTTGATCCCTGGTCCGGGAAGATCCCACATGCTGCGGAGCAACTAAGCCCGTGGGCCACATCTACTGAGCCTGTGCTCTAGAGCCCACGAGCTGCAACTACTGAAGCCCGTGCACCTAGAGCTTGTGCTCTGCAACAGGAGAAGCCACCGCCAGGAGAAGCCCATGTACTGCAACAAAGAGTAGCCCCTGTTCACCACAACTGGAGAAATCCCGTGCTCAGCAACAAAGCTCCAATGCAGCCAAAATAAATAAATAAATTTTAAAAAGAAAAATTGACACCAGTAGCTAAGGCATATTAATAACTCTAGAAATTCATATTTCTTGAAGTATCAATTCCTGTTCTAGGAATTTATTATAAGGGAATAAGTATGGGTATGAAATAACTATAAGAATGTTAGCACAATGAAAAACTAGAAATAACCTATGATTCTAGGAAAATATAACTGATTATATAAATTATGTTACCTCCCTGCAAGAAATATAAGTCAGCAATTTAAAATGATATTATATATATTATATATATATATATATATATATATATATATATATATATATATATATATAAAAGGAAGGAGGAAGATCCCTGTATTGACAGAGAATGCAATGCATTGCATCGTTTAGTTAAAAAAAAAAAAAAGCCCAGGGCAGAACATAATATACACTATTTTCTGTCTTGTATGAGAAAGTGGAAGGAGGGGAGATAGGTATATATTTATATTTTCTTATATCTGCATAAATAGGAACCCTGGAAGGGTACACAGGAAACCAATAAAAAAGATTATGGGGGTGGGAAGGTGGGAGGGCAGTGGTGAGAATGAGATTCCATAATTAATGCCCTTTTTATATTAGTTCTGATTTTTCAAAAAGATGTGACTCCATTGCTTAATGAAAATAAAAGAAAATAAAATGATATTGCAGAAGAAATTGACATGTAAATAAACACATACATGTGTTGACATGTAAAAAAATGTTAAAAGCAGGCCACAGAACAATATTTAGTATGATGCCATTTGGGAGGAAAATGTAAAATAAGACGTCAGGAAGTCTAAGGCAGAAATGTTTGGCTGGTAGGATTATTGTTCTTTTTTTCTTTCTTTTCTTCTTTTGGTTTATATGAATGCCTTATGTATTTCTTTTTTAATAATTAAAAAATGCTATTCTTAAACTACAAAACCTATGGTCACCTATTAGAGAAAATGTTTGTAAGGAATTGGAATAGAAGCCAGGTAAAGTCTGGCAGTGGCAGGAACCATAGAGAGAGGTCTGAGGAACACATCAAGAAGAGGCAGTGCTGTCTTGTAATAAGGAAGAACAAATCTGACTCCATATTAGATCTGGTCCTTTTCCTGTGCTTAGTCATGCTGGCTTTGCACCTTTTGTAAAAGAATGTTGCCTGTGGCCTGAAATATACAGGATAGCCTATTTTCAGGGCTCTAACCTTTAAGAGTCCATTCATATAGAGATGAAGAGTTGCAGAACAGAGAATAACATTTGTCTTGTTGAAGGTTTACAGGAACATTGTGACCTGACCTACTGGACAGCTGCAAGAACAAAGGATTCCTACACCAAGAAGTTTGCAACAACTGACCATGCCCCTCCCTCACCTTCCCCTTAAAAGTGCTTTGCTGAAACCCTTTGAGGAGTTCAGGGTTTGGGGGCACAAGCCACCCATCTCCTTGAATGGCCCTGCAATAAACCTTTTTTTGCTCCAAACTCCCACATTTTGCTTTGTTTGGCCTCACTGTGCATTGGGCACATGAACTTGTGTTTGGTAATACTCTGAGCAGAGGCTCTGAGCAACTGAGGGGCTTCATGGGGACCCCTGGCATCAGGGGGACTTAATGGGGCAGAATGGTCTGGTAGGAGCTGGGGAGGAAAACAACACAAGCAGACCTGTCAGCCTTGCATCTTGAGTAAAAACACACTCAAAGCACTACAAGAAATGGAAAGCACTAAATGTTTATGCTAGAAATCAAAATAATCTATTCTTTCTCCCTCCATAAGGTTTTACTTCCTAAAAATCCTATCTGAACAAAAATCTCATATCCTTTCATCACCCTTGGTTTATTCCAATTCTGTTTGGTTAGAGGTTCCATAATTACACTTTGTTTGGGGATCCTGATTAAAATTTTGGTCCAAATGCAGTACAGCTCTAACAGAGCTTCCGTTTTTTCAGATTTCGCTCTTTATTCTCATCAGCAGTAGGAAATGTCACAGTCCTGGATCCTGGAGGTGGAGGAGGGGACTTGCTGTGCTGTGCACCCCCCTCCCCCAGTTCTCGTCCGCCCCTCCCCCACTGCCTCCTGGGCTGAGGGGATTGGAGGGCCCTGGGAGACGGGGACTTGGGGGGGCCATCTTAGATGTCAGCCCCACCCCGCCCTTCTCCCCGCCGTAGGATCTGAACGCGCAGCTGTCACCGACCCGGACCCTGTGCCACACCCGCCTCGGCCAAATAGATTCCTGCAGCCTACCTTTTCAAAGACAGGGAAATGCCGGGTTTTAGCTTTCTTCACGATTAAAGCTGGGTTTTCCTCTTTTTCCTCTGGGGGTTAGAACGCAGCCAGCGCCACCATCATCATAAGGTTCAGGATGCCATCGGCATACATGTAGATCCTGACAAGACAGGTGGACTCTCAGTCCGAGTGGAACCTTTGAGTATGGGGTTTCCTGATCCGCCACTTTTTTTGGTGCAATTAGATATTGGGGAAATGACTTTTTTTTTTTTTTTTTTTTTTTTTTTTTCTTGCGTTATGCGGGCCTCTCACTGCTGTGGCCTCTCCCATTTGCGGAGCACAGGCTCCGGACACGCAGGCTCAGCGGCCATGGCCCACGGGCCCAGCCGCTCCGCGGCACGCGGGATCCTCCCGAAACGGGGCACGAACCCGCGTCCCCTGCATCGGCAGGCGGACTCTCAAGCACTGCGCCACCAGGGAAGCCCGACTTTTTTTTTTTAATTGAGGTAGTTGATTTACAATGTTGTGCTAGTTTCCGGTGATTCCGTTATATATACATATAACTATTTTTTCTTCAGATTCTTTTCCCTTATAGGTTATTACAAAATATTGAGTATAGCTCCCTGTGCTATACAGTAGGTATAGTACTGAACAGGTCCCCTGACTGCAAATCCAGATAAAATTTATAGTTTCAAGTCTTTGTTTTGTCTTAAGTTTACTCATCTCTGGTGAAACTGAACTATTCCTGGGAGGAAGAACCCAATCATCCTCAGCCAGGCCTAGCACAGTGCTCAGCACAGAGTGGATGCCTGTGGTGTATAAATGCAAAAACAAAAACAAAAACAAAAACCGTGGCCACTAATCTTCACCCTTCAGTATTTGTGATAAAATGTGGCCGCTCTTCCAGTGAGTCAGAAAGAGAAAAACAAATACCGTATGCTAACACATATATATGAATCTTAAAAAAAAAAAAGGTTTTGATGAACGTAGGGGCAGGACAGGAATAAAGACACAGATGTAAAGAATGGACTTGAGGACACCGGCAGGAGGAAGGGTAAGCTGGGACGAAGTGAGAGAGTAGCATTGACATATATACACTACCAAATGTAATACCAAATGTAAAATAGATAGCTAGTGGGAGGCAGGTGCACAGCACAGAGAGATCAGCTCAGTGCTTTGTGACCACCTAGAGGGGTAGGATAGGGAGGGTGAGAGGGAGATGCAAGAGGGAGGGGATATGGGGATATACGTATGCATATAGCTGATTCACTTTGTTATACAGCAGAAACTAACACAACAATGTAAAGCAATTATACTGAAATATATTAAAAAGAATACATACCATGATATCCCACCCATATCAAGTAGAGTCTTCCATATTTCTTTAATCAAATTACAAGTGGATTTAGTGTTTTCTTAGAGTTTTTTATGCTGAGTGGCCTGTTTTATATGTGCTTTTTAAGTGTTTGTCACAAATGCAATTGATATTTGTAAAAGGGAGCTAAAACTTTTGGAAATTTGATTCAATATTGCAATAGAAGATACTTAGAAAGTAAAATCTGGTGTGGCTTTTG
Source organism: Lipotes vexillifer (assembly GCF_000442215.2). Lineage (NCBI taxonomy): Eukaryota > Metazoa > Chordata > Mammalia > Artiodactyla > Lipotidae > Lipotes > Lipotes vexillifer. The sequence goes on from NW_006778796.1 coordinate 4,836,783, forward strand.
CCTTCATTTGTGATTGTGAGCGTAAGTGGAGTATGTGCGTGGTTTGCTGCTGTATGGAAGCATATTTGGGAATTTTATGTGACTCTGTGCTCACCGTTTTCCCCCACTTACTTCTGCTCACCCCTCGCACATTCTCAAGGCACGTAGGAGGTTGAAGGATGTAACTCGGGAATCCAGAATGGGATTCCAAGGGACAGAATCACTCCCCTCCCCGCCACCACCTCCAAGCCTTCCCTGGTGCCCAAGGTAGCCCCCAAAGCCCAGGGTTACAATGAAGGAGACCCCACTTTAGATAAACAGGACTGTAATCTGCAATCCTACCTTCCTGCCCAAAAGAAGGAAACTTTTTTCTGGTTGTTAATAACCAGCCACTACTTAGTGTAAAAGTCTCAGCAAATGTCTGTGTGCCCCATTGTTGGCTGTCTCTAGCCAGCCAGCTGCCCTTCCTCACCTCTTAGCCTGGGCTCCACAGTATTCTGAATTGGGCTCCCCGGTGAACGATGGAGTCTCAGAAGGACTGCAGTCCCCACCCCAAACCCGCCCAGGAGGAACTAGAATAGCAGAGACAGAGGAGGGGCCCAATATCTTTTACACCCTAGCCAAGAGCCAACTGCTCCCCGGGATTCAGCACTGCAAGACCCTAAGGAGATGGCCAGCTACTGGGAGGCAGGGATCTTGGCATGGTTCCTCCACCTCCTACAGAAGCAACCCCATGTTATCCCTGACACACAGTGGCTTTTACCTCAGTGTACCACTTTGAGAGACAAATTTCTTCATTTGTTAAGATTTCTGTGTTGGATCTGTCATTCTTTCTTTCAACATCAAACATTCATGGAGCTCCTTCTCTGGCTACAGTTGTAGGTTTGGACACTCCAAGCATACAAAGGATAAATAAGATGCAGTTCCTGTCATCGAAAACCTTACAAACCTTGTATCTAGTGATGGGAATATCCAGACTACCAATAGGTAAGTCAGAATGAAATAAGTGTTTAATAAAAGCATAATATAGTATTACAGGAATAGGTATATATTACAGAATAGATATATATAAATATGTTTGGTTATTTCAGCCCCTCCCTTCCCTGCCCCATGGCATAATAGGTTAAGGGCCTAAACCAAGTCCTTTAGTCCTTTTTCCTTGACCTCTAATGAATTTAAACAAAGATTAGGATAAACCACAGCTTGGTAATACAGAGGACCAAGTTTATGCTTCAAAAAGTAAACCCAATTCTCATTGTTAAAAAAAGTACATTGTCAAAGCTTAAAAGAACAGGTGCAATGGAAATATTCATTCTGCCCGTGGGAAACGAAGAAGCTGGGAACAAAGGAGTTCTTTCTGGATTTCACCCAAAATGCAAACACTCTGAGAACACAGCTGCTAGAAGAACCAGAACCCAGCGGGTCAAGCTGAGTCTAAACTCACGCCCACCTCTTCAACTCTGCTCTTTGTACTGACCTTGACCGACAGGTTTGTCCTGAATTAAACACACCTGGTTCTTCAAGTAGGCTCTGCCCATGAAACTTTAGACCTTGGGAAATGAGACCCCACCTCTGAAGGCTGTCGAACTTCACCTGGGTGCAGCTTTACCTGAGATGAGCAGGGGTATGCACGGCTCCACCCAGAGCCCCAGGTGCCCAAGGCAAGGTGGACAGAAAGCAGCCATAATGGCATGAAAACCTTTGGATTGTGGGAGTGTAGTCCTTGGGTAACAAACATGCCCTAAATCTTTTTTTTTTCTTTTCCTTTTTTTTTTGTGACCATAAAGTAAGCAATGATCTATTTGATAAAAAATAGAAAGCATAAGCCACAACTTTAAAAAATCGCACTTATCAGTATTTAAAACTTTGCTCTTCAAAAGGCATTTTTAAGAAAAAGAGAAGGCAAGACAAATATTGGGAGAAATTATTTGTAAAGCATATCTGATAAAGGAACTCATCCAGAATATATGAAGAACTCTTATGTATCAATAATAAAAACAAAAATCAACAATTAAAACAGTGGGCCAAAAAAACCCCCAAAAGCCAGTGGGCAAAAAATTTGAGCAGATAAAATAAAAAATTTTAAATATCTTTTAGAAAATGTGGAAGAACACGTATCTGAGTTAGGCTCTGGGTACCAGGAAAATCAAAGACCTACATCCAAATTTCAGCTCTCCCTCTCATCTGAGCAAGTTTTTTTAACCTCTCTCAGCCTCAGTTTCCTCATAGTTCCTAATTCATTTGTTTAGTGATGGAAATGTAATGTGTGCAAATTGCTGAACATAGTAAGGAATCAAAAAATAGCATGCGCGCGCACACACACACACACACACTCACTCACATATCTGTATCTCCAGATTGCAGCAATATTCACATGTGAGAAAAAAGTCAATTTTGCTTCGAAAAGGAGCGGAAGGCATTCTCTAGAAGTGTGATTTTGGACCAGCAGCACCAGCTTTACCTGGGAGCTTGTTAGAAATGTAGAATCTCAGTCCCTGGGCCAGATCTACTGAATCAGAGTCTGCATTTTTCACAAGCTCCCCAGGTGATTCACTTGTACACAGGCAGATCTCAGAGAAATTGTGGGTTCAGTTCCAGTCCACAGCAATAAAGCGAATATGCAATAAAGTGAGTCACTTGACATTTTTTTGGTTTCCCAGTGCCTGTAAAAGTTATGTTCATACTATACTGTAGTCTATTAAGTGTGAAATAGCATTATGTCTAAAAAAACAATGTACATATATTAATTAGAAAACACTATTGCTAAAAAAAAATTCTGGCCATCACCTGAACCTTCAGCAAGTCATAATCTTCTTGCAGTAGTAACATCAAAGATCACTGATCACCGTAACAAATAGAATAATAATGAAAAGTTTCGAAATACCCCAAGAATTACCAAAATGCAGCACAGAGACACAAAGTGAGCAAATGCTGATTGGAAAAATGATGCTGATAAACTTGCTTGAAGCAGTGTTGTCTCAAAACATCCATTTGTAAAAAACGCAGTATATGCGGAGCACAATAAAACAAGGTGTGCCTGTAACTAAAATCGAGTTTGAGAAACCAGGTCTAGAGTGAAAACCCAAATAAACTACACCTGGGGCTCAGTGTGTGGCCCCAGGTTCTCCCAGGGTCTGCTGGGCAGGCACGAAGTGCAGAATCTGATGTTTAAAAAGCAGGCTGATGGACTTCCCTGGTGGTGCAGTGGTTAAGAATCTGCCTGCCAATGTAGGAGACACGGGTTCGAGCCGTGGTCCAGGAAGATCCCACATGCCGCGGAGCAACTGGGCCCACGTGCCACAACTATTGAAGCCCGTGCAACCTAGAGCCCATGCTCTGCAACAAGAGAAGCCACCGCAATAAGAAGCTCGCGCACTGCAACGAAGAGTAGCCCCCGCTCGCCACAACTACAGAGAGCCCACGCACAGCAACGAAGACCCAACGCAGCCAAAAATAAATAAATAAATAAATAAAATTAACTAAAAAAAACAAGGCAGGCTGAGCAAATTGTGATGTGCAGGAGTGTATGAGGCTAAGAACAGAGAAAGGGAAGGGGAGAGGAATTAGGGAGAATTATAAGTACGTTTCTGATGTTGGATCATTTATATTGACCCCCTTTAAAAGAAGAATTCCTAAGATGCGAGGCCTCCTCCAATCCCCAGGTTTAACCAAGTACCAGGTGTGTAGGTTCCAGCCTTGGGCAGGTCTGGAAGAGATGTCAGTTTCCTCAACTCTAAAATGAGGAGTTGGTTCAGAATTAGATCATCTTCGTCTCCTCCAGTTTTAGTAATCTTTCTGGTCTTATTTCTCTTCCCTTGTATTCATTCGCCCTGTGCTCCTATCTGCTGAACACACACATTGGGAAATCAGCCAGTCTTTTGGGGTGAAATTCTACTGATAATGTTAACAGTCGTTCTGGATAATTTAGGCAAAACAATGCACATTTTTCTTAATTTCAGTTAGGTAAAAAGCAGGCTTTTATTGAATTTTCTAGATAATGAAAGTTTTAAGGGATTAACTTAAGAAGTTGCCAATTTTAGTAGAGCTTGGGGCCAAAATACAAGACGCCAATTCTTTTTTTTTTATTGGAGTCAAATTGCTTTACAATTGTTGTGCAAGATGCCAATTCTAAATCTATTATCACTAGAAATATCCTTGACATTTACTCTGGCTTCTCCAATGGATAAGAACTGCCTAGCTTCATAACAACCAGCAAGATCAAAATCCATCACTAAGACAAAAAATTCTCCGAGAGAATCCTGTATTCCCCACAGAATTTAAATATGCCAGTTTGGAAAGATGTAGCATTATTCTAGCTTTAAGTGTATAATGTTTCAGAGAAAGAATATGTTAAAGTTGAAAGAACAATATTAACAGCACAACCAAGACTTTCAGTATAGCTTTAACATTACAGCCCATTTTTTAAAAATTAATTTTTAGTGGAATATAGTTGCTTTACATTGTTGTGTTAGTTTCTACTGTACAGCAAAATGAATCAGCTATACCTATACATATATCCCCTCTTTTTTTGATTTCTTTCCCATTTAAGTCACTACAGAACACTGAGTAGAGTTCCCTGTGCTATACAGTAGGTTCTCGTTAGTTATATATCTTATACATAGCATCAATAGTGTATATATGTCAATCCCAATCTCCCAATTCCTCCCACCCCCACCTTTCCCCCTTGGTATCCATACAATTGTTCACTAGGTCTGTGTCTCTATTTCGGCTCTGCAAATAAGATCATCTATACCATTTTTCTAGATTCCACATATATGCATTAACATACAATATTTATTTTTCTCTTTCTTACTTCACTCTGTTATGACAGTCTCTAGGTCCATCCACGTCTCTACAAATGACCATTTTCGTTCCTTTTTACAGCTGAGTAATATTCCAGCGTATATATGTACCACAACTTCTTTATCCATTCCTCTGTTGATGGACACTTAGGTTGCTTCCATGTCCTGACTATTGTAAATAGTGCTGCAATGAACATTGGGGTGCATGTGTCTTTTTGAATTATGGTTTTCTCTGCTTATATGCCCAGTAGTGGGATTGCTGGGTCGTATGGTAGTTCTATTTGATATAGACAAGTTTAGAAATAATAGTCATTAAGTTAACCATAAAATTAAAACAACCGCTAACTACAAGTTGCAAGTTTGGCCACAAAAACTATCCAACCAAGGCCAAAAAGAGTGGATAAGAACATCACCACTAACCTTAGCTTTTCCTGGCTCTTGTCTTGGGGTGCTGTGGGTGGATTAAGTGAGGGTTTATAACCCTTTCCATTCTAATTGAAATCTCCACCCCCTCAAGGGATTGGCCAATGAGCATTCCAGTTTGTACACACCTCTGGGGCTTCACTTTACATCCCCTGTTTGGGTATTTGATAAAGCATCAGGATACTCAAGTAAGAAGAAAGTAAGATTCCACTAGCTCATTCAACAAATCTTTACTAAGTACCACTCTGTGCCAGGTACCGTTTTAGGCCCTGGGTCTACAATGGTAGGCATGACAGACCCAGTGTCATCGGTGGTGCTGACATTCTAGTTGGGGAAGATAGGCAGTATAAATATATAAACAAATAAATGCAGTGTATTCAAAATAATAATGGTAACAATATATCACATGATTATAGCTTATGAATAAGTGAGATCTACGACAATAGTGTTATAAGTGGTAGGAGGGAGGAACTGGGAACAACCACTAAAACTTACAAAAAAAACCCAACTATAATTGACATGCTAAGAGAGGAGAGAAAATGGAATCGTATAAAACGCTCAGTTAAAACCAGAGAAGCACTGCAAAGTAAAGGAGCTGCCACCGTGGAGGATTCCTGGACTGAATGTCAATATTATGACATAGTGTGAGTGTGTTTCGTGTTTGGTAATTGCAATCATTGTTGCTTTTGTTGTGGCCATCCATTTACAATGCTTGGTGTCAGTTTACTTATCTCTTGTAAAAATAAAATAACAGTGTGTGTAAAAATAAATAAATAAATAATAATAAAATAAAATAAAACCAGAGAAGGCAGAAAAAGAGTGGAAGACAAAAAAAAAGGTGGGGGGGAGAAAAACAAAGAACCAGGGCAACAAGTAGAAAACAGCCACAAACATGGTAGAGATTAATGCAACTACATCAATAAGCATTTTAAATGTGAATGTCTTAAATACACCAATTTTAAGACAGAGGCTATCATGAGTGGCTTAAGACCCAATTCTATGTTTTCCATAAGAAACCCACTTTAAATATAAAGACACAGATTGATTAAACAGAGAAGATTGCCAGGGGGTGTCGAGTGCTCTGAAGAAAATAAAATAGGGTGGTGAGAAAGAGGTATGGAGTGTGTGGGGTGAGCTACAGAGTTCGTGATCAGAGGGTTCCCTTAGGTGGGGATGTTGGCGCTAATAGAGCAAGGAGCCCACCATGGAATCTTCTGGAAAGAGGGAACATGCGCAGGTATGAGAGCTGGGGCTGGTGGCTGTTTGCCGCAGACCCTGCCCCCTAGAATTCATTTTCTGCTGACCCGTCCCCAGGAGCCTGGCCCCTCCACGCATCGCCCCGCCCCCCAGGCACCTGGTCCAGAGCGTCAGGCGTTCCCTTGGGCACCCAGTCCGCCAAAGCCCCTCTGAGTGGCTTAGGCTGGGTCCCAGGCTCATTAGGCGCTGCAGCTCCTCCTCTGTCAGACACCAGAGCCCCACTCCCATCCAGCTCCCCCTTTTGTCCCAGACACTGGAGGACCCACGAAGGCGTGCACTTTTACCCCATTGGCTCAGCTGCTGTGGTGTCTAGCCGGTGAGCCTCGTGGGTGCCCTCTGCTCCGGCTCCCGGCCTCACGGGTCCTACCGTTCATTCCTGAACGCTCAACACACTGACGTCTTTGAGGACAACCATCCGCTGCCTGACCGCCTGCTCTTTTTACAGGAGTCCGGTGGCTCGTGAAGATGGGAGGGTGCAGGGTGTTGAGACTAAAGCGCCTGGACCCAAAAGCTGGGGGACTCCACCTGTGCAGGATGGGGAAGGGGAGATTGTTTCCAACGTGGGAAGTGAACTGCGCAATTGAAGGTCACGTGACCGTGAGCAGAAAGACGTGGGAACCTGTCTTCAGAGGAAGCAGCTTGGCCTGTCCTATTTATTGTCTCTAATCCTCCAATTCGGTGAAGAAGCCAACTTCCTCCCTGGTTGTTTTCTCAAAGAGCCACAGCCTTGAGGGCCCTCTTGTGTCTAAGAGAATGAAAACTCCCAAAGCACTGTTTGTGCTCTGGCTTACAGTCTACACAGCAGGCCCTTGAGTAATAGTATCAGGCGGTGGCCCTGGGTAGTAAAATCCTGCCCAAATGGTCTTATAACAGCTCAAATTTCCTGCCATCCCATAAAACTCAATGATAGAGACCCCTCGGTGTTATCAAGTCAATGTCTGGTTCCCACGTGTAAATTAATCTCCAAATGAGTGTAAAGCGTTTCCCCTCCCTGAAGAGTTGGAAGGAGTAATCCAAAAGCCCGCCCTCGTTCAGAAACCAACTGCAGGTTCAGGGAGTGTCCCCCAAACACCCTCAGGTCTGGTAATCTGCTGGAAGTACTCACAGAACTCACAGAAAACGGTCCTACTCACAGCTTCGGTTTATTACACGGAGAGGATACAGATAGAAATCGGCCCAGGGAAGAGATGCACAGGGCAGAGTCCAGGAGTGTTCCAGGCTTGGAGCGCCCAGAGGTCTTCATTCTGCAGAGCCATGGACAGCGCTAACTCCTCCTGACAAGCATGTGTGACAACAGAATTCTGTCACTGGGGAAGGCCACCCGCGTCTGAGACCAGAATTTTACAGGAGCGCCATCGCGTGGGCATGACTATCCGCCCACGTGGCTGATCTGTCTCCAGCCCCTCCAGAGTGGAGCTGACCCCACATGACCCGGAGCCCCTGCCCAACATCATATTGTTGGTGCGGCTCAAAGCCTACACCAGAAATCATACAGTTGTTATCTGGCTGGCCCAGGCCCCACAGCAAACAAAGATACTCCTATCGGGCGTGTCTCTGGATAGTAAAATCCCACCAAAATGGTAGGAGAGGTTCCAAGGCTTAGAGATCACCTCCCAGAAGCTGAGGCCAGACCTGTCTCTGGGGAAGGTGAGACTCTTTACTGCACCCCCAACCCCATTTTCTTCTTTTTGTTCTCTTGCTCCCAGGAGGCTGGCGGAAACATCAGCCGGGACCACCAGTGCTCCTCGGGCCCGCCCGGTGGTGCACCTGCTGCCCTGCCTTTGCTCCTTCAGTAGTTCTAAATATTAGAGCGACGACAGAGTGCTTGCATTGTGAGAATGTGAAGACAGAACAATCTTCACGTCTGCGTTGCATTCTCCTCTCATAAAACCCTGAGGGGCTTTTGCATTGACTGTGACAGGCATTAAGGATCACCTCGCAACTGTCTGTTTTTCACATCTGGGCAAAAATCCCTCCTGTAGTAAGGAGTGAGTGTGTCCACTTTATGAGATGCAGATCAAACACTTGCCTTTTTCCAGTTTTTAAATTCCTAATTATTAGACACTCTCAAAGCGGCAATTCTCTCTTTTCTAAAATTACTTCTGCTGTTGACACATCTGTCTTGCCTACTGCGTGGTGAATTTTTTCTAAAGCAAAAAATTCTGATCTAGGCCTCTGATCTAGGGTTTTGTCTCCTGGCACCATGCTTGGCACATTACAGGTGCTCAATTAATATTTGAGATGTAAGTCAACACATGTTTAAAGCAGTATTAATAAGCCATACTTTTAGTTCTGAAATGCAAAAAATTAGAAGCCTCCAAATAACCATTTGGGTAGTAAGAGGACAAAAGTTAAATATATTTATATTTTCTTATACTTGTGTCAAATATAACTGGAAGGATTATACAAATGATAATGATGTTTGTCTGTAGGGAGCAGAACCAAAGAAAACTGGGGGGACAGGGCTGAAAAGAACACTTCCAACTGTATAGCCTTTTATACTTTTTTGATATTTGAACCATGTGAATGTATTCCAAATGATTTAATTTAAAAATTCTAGCAGCAGGGCAATGAATTGTAAATCCTTTATTTTGGCAAATATCAACAGCATTCGTTACTACCATGGATCTATTATTATTATCGCTCAGAGGAGAGTTACTATCTAGTGAATTCCATTGTTATTAGACACTGAAAACAGGAAGAGACTGGAGGGGGTTGAGAATGGGATAAGGAGAGGAGAAAAGAAGCTCAGGGGACAACATGAAGTCCTACCCATCCTTGTTACCAGGAAATGAGTAGACAGAGCAGATCTAACTTAAATGCCAGCCCCTCCAAAAAGGTGTTCAGAAGAGGTTCCATAACAATCACTCACTGGACAAAAAAGGTTGATGTTTCTAAAAGAGATCTCCTTGACATGAAAGACCAACTTAGGAACAATATACACAGCACCACGACAGAGCTGGATCACGGCAGCCTGGCTTCAATTAAGACACAACTGTGGACACAGCGATTTCTGGGGGACAGTGCTCACTCACAGCCGTGCTGCTGTCCTACGGCATGAAGATGTTGTACACGGTTCTCACGTAGATGTCATCCGGGGGAGGCTTCCTCTTGCTGCCAGGTTCAAGGAATTTCTTAATTGTAGGGATATTACTTATTTTCACTGTGAACTCCTGCAAAGGGAAAACGCAAAAGTTCAAGGCTAAAAGCAAAGGTGTTCATTTCTACGAAAATAGGGCGGTGCAAAATGGCCTATCAGTTTGGGGTTAGTAGATGCAAACTATTACGTATAGAATGGATAAACAACAAGTTCCTACCGTACAGCACAGGGAACTATATTCAATATCCTGGGATAAACCACAATAGAAAAGAATATAAAAAAGAATATATATAGATATGTGTATAACTGAGTCATTTTGCTGTACAGCAGAAATTAACACAACACTGTAAATCAACTATGCTTCAATAAAAAAATAAACAAAAAAAAAACCCCAAAATGGTCCATCAGAATACATTCAATAAATATTTGTTATCGAGATCCAAATAGAACTGTCATCCAGCACCTGTTTAGGGTCTGATCTCTTGGTATGATCATTTATAATCTCTGCCAACAGTGGCTGGAATCTAGGCCAGGCTCTATACAAATCTCACGGTTCCTACCAAGATGTGAACACTTTTCAGAGACAGAAAAATAAAAAAGATACTTAGGATAGGAGTATACTTGCTTAAATGAAAAAAGGAAGGTCGAAAAAGACATAGGTAGTACCTCAAATGTATTGATCTCAGAAAAAAATGCATTTAAATAAAAGTCACTTAAATAAAATTGTTTTAAAAATTCATCAGATAGTACAAGTTACATTTTAAGATTCAGCTGCCTTGACATTTTTACTCCTATTAACAAATGAATCCTCTTTCTGGCTATGTGTGAAAGATGGCCAGTTGCATTTTTTTGTAGCCTAGGGCTCAGTTATCAGATACCAGATATTCACGTAAACTGTAACAGAAGAAAAAAAATCTTATTTTTCATTCATAGAGTCAAATCTTACCAATTTTCAATAATTAAAAAGAAAAATCCATTTGATCTGGTGAAAATTCTGAACTATACGAAGAACTGTATTATTCTAACAAAATCTTTCAAAATAAATAGGTCATTTATTTAAAAAGCTACTATTTATTAAATGTCTACTATGTACAAAGCACAGCCTTAATTAAGCAGGCATACAAACATACAGAAACATTCTTACATATATCACTAATATTAAAAAAAACTAATAATTATGTCAATTAATTCTATGTAAATATGACAATCTTCTCTTCTTATTACTTATTTGAACTGTTTGTATTATGGTATTTGTATTATCTGTGTTATTACCAATAATTAGAAGCTTTTCCCAAAGGATTTATCATTTCAAGATTTACCTGGGGCTTACGTGTCATGTATAATAAAATTTTTGTGACTTTTGACTTTTTTTTTACCCTTTAATTAATGCAAGAATGACCCTTTAATTTAATCAGATCTGGTGTTAGATTTTGAAGTCCTTTAATATTGATACTTGACCTGTTCAGGTATTAAATTTGTTTACACAGAAGTACCTGGGATTTAAAAACAAATTGTTAGCATCATGGATAGAAAATATCCACAGGTCCTTGGGCCATTTCAGGGATCTGTTGGTATTAAAGTCAAACTTTAAAATGTCCATCTCTGTGCCTGCAGGAAGAAAGGAACAGAGAGCTAAACTATATAATGGCTATTTGCCTTGTTGAAGATTTCTGTTCTCATTTTCTGGGTGTATGTATTTAACCGGTGGTTGCTGTCCTCATTAGTATGTCAAAATGATGTTCACTAGACTTGGAAAAAAAATTTTTTTTTAAGTATATGTATTACTCTTTGGAGATTTAGTGTGTCTCTCTCTTGGCTTTGGATAACTTGGTCAAAGACGTGTCCATCTGGTTTTTATAGGGGATTGGCAACCTTTTTCTATAAAGGACCAGTTAGTAAATATTCTAGGCTTTGCAGGCCATACGGTCTGTATCAGAACGACTGACCTCTGCTGTGGTAGCGCAAGAGCAGCCTTAGACAATGCATAAATGAATGGGCCTGGCTTTGTGCCAATGAAATGTATTTACAGACACTGAAATTCAAACTTCGTATCATTTCATGTGTCATGAAGTATCACTATTCTTTTGATATTTTTTCAACCATTTAAAAATGTAAAAACCACTCTTAGCTCAAGAGTGATACAAAAACATGTGGCAGGCCTGATTTGGCCCAAGGGGCCAACCCACCAGCACAGAAGAAAGCCCATTGCATTTGGAGATAAAAGGCTAAGATTCTAGACAAAGTTGAGATACCCACTAACGAGGTCATCAGGCTGCTGACGTCTTTACCCTGGGTCTCTTTTTCTTCACATGTATTCAATATATTGAAGGCATTGGATGAAACGTGCTTTTTAAAGCCCTTTTCTGCTTCTAAATTCTATGATCGATCCTGCAAGAATAACACCGAAACATAAACTGAGTCACGCACCAAAGTCTGCCCTTGGAATTTGAGGAAGAAGAATGGTGAGAATTCTCTGGGGTGATGTTTAGGGTGCCTTTTATTAGCCCTCAGAATCCAGGCTCCAAAATTTCCAATTTGAGACCACGTTATTTCTGAGAAAGGGAGCCACACCCTGATGACGAGGCTGTTTTTGATGGTGACTCTCGGGTCCTCCTGTCAGCACATACAGCACAAGCAGATGAGCAGCCCCTGGTCCCTACAGCTACGTCTACAGCAGGTCCCTACTGGCAAACTGTGTATGGAGTTTGTTGCAAGAGTGTAGCCGTGCAACAATACCGAGGGACAACTTCTTTCACATGTAAACAATCTTTGAGCTCTAAGGGTCTGGGAACCAGAAAACCAATTTCAAGTCTGCACCTTCATTTCATTTTACTAACTAGAACCTAAAAGAATTACACACACACACATACACAGCCTACCAAACAACAGATATCGAAGGAAGGCCTAAGAGTTCTGGGCCAATCTTCTCAAATGTTGTTTTATGTACCTGGAGGTGAGGAAAGGCAGACAGGATATTAGGAATTTTCTCTTCTAGAGCCAAAATGGTCTGGAGTAGAATTATGTCAGCAAGGCTCAGCTGATTACCAACAAGAAACCTTTGTCCATGACCCCGTAAAACCTGCAGGGTAGAAACATTTTACATTGGTTATAATACTTGAGATGGAGAAAATGATGAAGCTGTGGAATCAGTGCAGTATCCGAGAAAGGCTGAAAACTACAACCTTGTCCTTTTATCCTTTTACGAATAATACCAACCAAGCAGTTCCCTATATGAGAGGGAGAGGGCGAAAAAGGTGTAGAAATGAAAGCATCCTTAAGTATCTGCTTTACATCAGAATGAGACCCTAAAAAGGGGAAGGAACGATTAATTCTAGATTTAGCATCCAGGGTTTTAAAAGGATACCTCTATTCCATAAATGTATTTACAGAAAAGAATTAGCCCTGATGCATTCAGGGGAAGTGATGTAAGACGTAAGCCACTGGTCCTGTCCAAGGAGTCTAATCTCATTTGCCAGTTCTGTGTTTCTGTGTGTCAGGACTCACAGTCATAAACGAGACATGACAGTAAAAAAGCAGGCTTCCTTTCACATCTTCTAAGACAGGGAAAATTAAAAGAATGAGAGTTCATCCTGACTCCCATTTTGAGAGTAACACAGGTACAGAGATTCATAGGAATAGACGGTGATCGGGAAGGGGCAAGGAACAGTGGTAGAACAGGGAAGATGCCCTTTGCGGATGCCCATGAGTGTGAGTGTGTGTTTACGTGTGTGTGACAAGGACTCTAATATGACTCCAAATCAAACAGAGCTATTGGAGCCGGACAGGGAGAGGACGAAGAGTCCAGAGTTGCAGTCCTGGCTCCTGACTTAGGCGTGTCACCCAGTCTCTCTGTGATTCTATTTCATTACGGGTAAAAAGAAGGTGACAATTATTTAGCTCATATGTTCGGTGGAGCCCTGACACAGTCTGGGCCACAGGGACAGAGGAACCAGCAGTGACCCTTTTCCAAGGCACCTGTTCCTCCCTCAGTCCCAGCACATTTCTGCATCATCGTATTTTACGTTCACAAACTGCCTGTGGGCAAGATGCCACGAAACTGGGTTTCCCTGGTGGCACAGTGGTTGAGAGTTGGCCTGCCGATGCAGGGGACACAGGTTCGTGCCCCGGTCCGGGAAGATCCCACGTGCCGCGGAGCGGCTGGGCCCGTGAGCCATGGCCGCTGAGCCTGCGAGTCCGGAGACTGTTGCTACTTAACGGGAGAGGCCACAACAGTGAGAGACCCGCGTACCGCAAAAACAAAACAAAGAAAAAAACAAAACAAAAAAAAGAGGCCACGAAACCAAAGACAGAAACACTCAGAAAATCTCTCTCCTCCTTCTTACAACTAATTCCACATCAATGGCCAGAGGAAGTCTGCCAATTCCAGATTTTCACATTCTCTTAGTTTTTAACTAAAGCATTTAAAATAGTCCCTCTGAGTTGAGGAAAAGAGAGGAGGAGTTTGAAGCTCAGAAAAACAGATACGGTAATGAGACAAGAAATAACAAAAGAGAAAACAAAAAGGGCACAGGGAAGAGAAATAAAACAGCAATGGTTCTTCTCTTTATACCAAACTATCAGGTAGGATGATGAAAGAATGAATGAAGTAGGTGGTTTCTTCTCTTCTGTATCCTGCACAAGGTGGCACCTGGCAAATGTAAGCAATGACAGTGCACACATGGGTGAGCCCATATTTTCCCCAGAAAACACGGAAGACTCTGGAAGAGTCTGGGAGGCTCCAAGACATCCTGGCTTTGCGCCGATGGCACCTGTGAGCCCTCAGGAGTCCAGGAGGTTGGTCTAGCAGGGCTCAGCTTTACTCTGCCTGAGCAGAAAGGGGCGTTTGTGGTCTGGTGATGCCGTGTTCACAGGCTTCACTGCCACCTACCTTTTCGAACACAGGAAAGTATCTAATTATAGCCTTCTGGGCCATGTTCACCACTTCCTTTTGCTGATCGTCTGGTTTGAGGAAAGGATGCATGATAATCAGTTCAAGAAGATCCAGGGTCCCCTCCACATACATGTCAATCCTTCAAAACACAAAAAAGCGTTTTCTCAGTCACCCCTCTCTTTGAACTCATTGGCTTCCACAACTAAGTATCTAGAGTGTTTTTCTCTTAAGGCTCTGGCAACTTAAGCACCAAGAAGCATTCATCTCCACCCGTCCCTTTACAGCAAAGATGCAAAGTCAATTCTAGCTGCGATTCAGAAAAATCTTTCAGAAAAACCTGTCACACATCTCAAAGCACAAGAGCCACGAATGTCCTTTCTCCTGGCCCCTACTCTGCCACCCTCACTCCAGCACCTAGGCTTGGTGCGGGTGGAGCTTCACATTTGTAAAAATAGTGGGTATTATTTATAGGATGCTTGGTGTGTACCAGGCACGGTGCTAAACACTCTCTATCCGATATTTCATTGAATCCCATGGCATTATGAGGAATGTGCTGTTATTATCCCCACCATACTGGAAACTCATCAGGACACTGGAGTGTAATGCTTTGCCCTGGGTCATGATCCAGGAGGTACAAGGACCAGGCTCTGAGTTCAAATTATAATCCAGCGCACAGTATCCTGGGCCTTGAATGTCACAGCAGCTTTCTATTCCTAATACTCAGCGATAATACATTTGCAAGAAAGGTAAAAAAAAAAACTATCAAAGCATTTAAACATGTTGAAACCTGCACCACACCCCAGACACAGGCTCTAATATCTGAATTCAACTGCTTTCTCTCGTTTTACTCAGACTCTCTGTACTGATTTTCTAACTGGTCTTGACATTTCTGGGGCTTTGTTCCCTGTTCCCACTAACGATACAGGACATGAAGTGGACAGGTGTGCTGCAGAGGGCGACTAATCAGTTAAGCATCGGTCAGTAGACAAGTGAGAACAAGCCAGAGGGGCCACAGTACAGGGTTCTCTCCTTGAGATCTTTGCCGAAGAGATGGTGCTTGTCTGCTATATAGTGGAGGATGCTCCGGGTCTGCACTAGCTTCATCCCATCAATTTCAACCATTGGCACTTGTTGGAACAGCAGGTGGTTACCTGGGAATGGAAGCCCAGAGTTAGAAGTGATCTCTTCCCTGCACCCCCATCAAAACATGCTCTGCTGAATGAAAAGGGACAGTGGGATCACAGCCTTAGGAAACAGTGTAAAGCTCCCCCAACTTCATTCAGGGGTGCAGATTTAGCCATAAAACAAGCCTGAAAACTAGCATTGATCCAAATCTTCCCTTCTGACTTTCACCCCAGGAAAAACACCTAGCTCCAGTGACAAAGGGTAGGGGAGACGTAGTGAAGACGTTTTTTTAGAGGTGCGCTGGCTAATACAGTAGCCAGTAAGCAGTGTGTGTATAGTTAAACCTAAATTAAAGTTAATCAATTTCTTTTGTGTGTGGCTGCAATGCACAGCTTACAGGATCTTATCTCCCTGAACAGGGATTGAACCTGGGCCCACAACGGTGAAAGCCCAGAATCCTAACCACTAGGCCACCAGGGAACTCTAAATTAATCAAACTTTTGAAAAATTTAAAACTCACTTTGTTAGTCGCCCTGGACACATTACAAGTGCTCAAAAGCCACGTGTGGTTGGTGGCTCCTGCGCTGGCCATTGTAGAACAGAACATTCCCATCACTCTAGAATATTCTATGACTGCACTGCTTTGCCAATCTGATCATGAAACCCAAGTCACCAGCTGATACTCACGTACAGGCGTCCACTACCACAGTCCACCTACCACCAAGTACGCTGTCACTGGTCAAAAAGTAACCCACTACTTTCTTCAAGAAGCCTGTCTCAAACACTTTCCCCACACCAAACGTCGGGGAGAGTTGCAAGTATAGCATACGGCCCAGCCCTGGGGGGGATCAAGGCTTGGGGGTGCATGCGGGTCGAGGGGAGATGTGTACTCAGCACAGGCCTAGTGACGCCAGGCAGTGTCACTCATGACGGGGGCATCACAGCCCTGCAGAGCTGGTCCCTCTCCGAGGAGCCTTGAGTTGGGCCTCAGGACCCTTGCTGATGGCCAGGAGGGAGGATGCTTACAAGGGCCTGGGTGTGGAGGGGTGTGTGTGACCAGGAGTTAAAAGGGGGCCTTCCACTGATGTCACACCTGTTTGTACTTATTTCAGAAAGCAGCCCAGTGTAAATGGTGACTTTTACCTGTGTACTTCAAGCAGGTGCAGATGCCTCAGGTAATTCAGAGGAGGTGGAAAGTGAGGCGGGAGGGGATGAGGGAGAGGAAGAAAGGGGGGAAAGGTAGAGGAGGGCGGGGGAGACAGAGATGGAGAAGGGCTGCCCACTGGGACAGAGGGAGGAACTGGCTCCTTCCCTTCCGCCAGCTTTTATAGAACTACTCAATACGAAGAGACTTCCTGGCAATTTCGGCTACTGTTTCCTCTTGCTTGTCTGGTTTTAGGATACTGGTCTGGATTCTTAGTGTCAGCAGTATCTTTGCCCTTCCACGTAAATATGGGTTCTTAGAAAAGAAAATCAGCATTACCGACAGTAATACATTTTGATACTCACCATCCTGCAACTTCTGCAACTGTTCTTTTGTTTCTAAAAAGTCTTCATCAAACTAAATTCAAAAAGACACGCCCCCCCCAAAAAAGAAGCGAAATGTCATTACAGGTTCAGGACTGAAAATACCAAGTTAAACTGCCTCAAAAGCAGAGAGAAAGAGCATACTCAGTACCCACATCTTGTTTCTAAATATCACTGGACTCCCAGAAGCAAAGGTTGACTCTGTTATGTCAGAAAGTGAGGACGTACTCAAAGACTAATGGATATGTCAAAAGCAAAGGCATGCAGGACCCTACCCGAGGGATTCTCTAGCCACATCTGGGACAATTTAAATATCGAAAAGAGTGATATCAGTTATGGATTAGAACACAACAAAAAAATCCCTGTGTCCATAAATGATGATTCTAAAAAAAGAGGGAGAAGAGCTCTCTTTTACAGAATTAGCACTAATTAATGTAGAATTATTCCTAATTAATGATAAAATTAGAAAATCACCAATTTTTCACCCTATAATGTAATAACTGATTCTGATAAGGATCGCAATGGATGCTGAAATCATTGGGTCATGGGGCATAGAATATTCACACAATCTCAAAGTGTTAACCCACAAGTTCCTTATTACGACAAAGAAAAAACATCTCTGCAGATCTGGAGATCCCACCATCCAACTAACCAAGTGGTCAAACTCAGCTCCCCACTGGGGGACACCCTGAGACATCACGTGCTCCCTGCTGTGACACAGTGAGGATACTGCACCACTGCAGAAAGAGCTCGCCAACCAATTTCACTTGGATCAAACTGCAAGGTGAAAATGGGGCATATCCACGATGTGGGACACTGTAACATAAATGGCCTGTTTTGTTGTTAAGCTCCTCCAGGATGTGCAAGGTTTGGAAACTGGTCTGGGGGACTTTTTGCCTCTGCTGTTCCCACTCTGTGGTCCTCACCACTTGTCTGGCTCCCGTTTCCTAGCCATCTATCCTCTTCCCGACCAAAAGCATGAATTCTGCTCTCAGGGGCAAATCTTTATTTAAAAGGGAATCGGGGCTTCCCTGGTGGCGCAGTGGTTGGGAGTCCGCCTGCCGGACTGTTCCCTGCAGGGAACACGGGTTCGTGCCCCGGTCCGGGAGGATCCCACATGCCGCGGAGCGGCTGGGCCCGTGAGCCATGGCCGCTGAGCCTGCGCATCCGGAGCCTGTGCTCCGCAACGGGGGAGGACACAACAGTGAGAGGCCCGCGGACTGCAAAAAAAAAAAAAAAAAAAAAGGGAATCGACTTTAGCCAGGTAGCCCTCTTCTGATAATTCTTTATGTTATTTGGTCTCCAAGTCACATAACTGATTCCTAACTTCTGTTGCCAGAAATTCATACAAGAGAGTCAATTCCTCCTTCACACATTCCTTTTCTGTTAAGTGAAGGGTAGGGAAGAAACAAACAAAATGCAGGCTCTGTTCTATTGATAGATGAAAAGAGACTAGAGAAATAACCACCAAATATCTGAATCTTGATTAGATTCTGGATGGGGGGAGGGGCAGTTATAATTGCTAAATAGTTAAATAACAGTTACATAGACTTCTGGGAGACGAGAGGGAACTTCTGAATATGAATTGTATATTAGATGTTGTAAAGTTAGTATTAACTTTCTTAGGTGTGACAATGATATTGCAGTTATTAGAACAATTCTTTCTTTCTTAACAGGGAGATACATGCTGATGTCTGTAACTTACTTTCAAGTGATTAAGAATAAATAAAGCAGAGAGAGGAGGGAAGAAAGCAAACATGGCAAAATGTTAACAACTGGTCAATTTAGTTAGAAGGTGTCCATTGTACTATTACAACTTTTCTGTAGGTTTTCAAGTTTTCAAACTAAAAGGCTGGGTGGGGCGGGGAAAAACACTGAAAAGTTTCTTTTCTTGTGATAGATAAAACTCGTGCTAATGTACTGATGCCCTTCACATGCCCACTGAGTCCCCAGATGGTTCCCCACCAGCATCTCTCCCTGCGCTGCCCCATCATCCCAGGAGGGGCAGAGCTGACAGCATAGACATGGCCATTCTCTCTTCCACCTCAACGGGCATCAGGATGTGTAGGCATGGCTTCTCCTACTCCCAGGGTCCTCCCGTGTGAGGAGGGGTCCTCAGTGCCCCTAGAGGCACTCCATCTGTGGCCCAGGAAGCACTAACTTCAGGGCAAGAATGTTCTAGGCATTTGTCCAAATGCCCAGCTGGTCAGGTGTGATGTTGGTGGTGTTCCCTCTGCACCACGGCTCTCACTCTTTTATGACCACGATCATTTATAAAGCACATGGGGAAGTGTGTGTATATGTGTGTGTGTGTGTGTGTGTGTGTGTGTGTGTGTGTGTGTCTAGGCTCATCCCTCAGAGATTCACATCCAGTAGTTGGGAGAGACCAGAAATGTACATTTTTAGAAAACGAGTCCTTCCAAGCAACATGGATGGACCTAGAGATTAACATACTAAGCAAAGTAAGTCAGACAGAGAAAGACAAATATCATATGATATCACTTATATGTGGAATCTAAAAAAAAAATGACACAAATGAACTTATTTACAAAACAGAAATGGACTCATACACACAGAAAACAAACATATGGTTACCAGCGGGGAAAGGGGGTGGGGGAGGGATAAATTAGGAGTTTGGGCTTAGCAGATACATACTGCTATATATAAAATAGATAAACAAAAGGACCTACTGTACAGCACAGGGAACTATATTCAATGTCTTGTTATAAGCTATAATGGAAAATAATGTGCAAGATATATATAACTGGATCACTTTGCTGTACACCCGAAATCAACTATACTTTAATTAAAAAAATTTTTTTTTTAATTCCTTCCAAATTGTTCTGATTCTGGTTTTTGACTTCTGGAAACACGTAGCAAAATGCATGTTCTCTCTCACTAGAGAAGCTCTCTTCAGTCAAACTTTATAGAACTTGGTCTGTAAGAAGAATCTAGCACCGGAACAGGAGATTAGAGGGTAGGAGAGGGAGGAAGGGAAAAATTCACCAGGCAGAGCTTGGAGGAGCTGGCGACTGTCTGGCTGCTGCTCCGGACTGTAAGGACAGACGGCGTGCAGCTTCCATCCACACCATGAGCTGTCTCTGTGCCCTGATGGGGTGCCATTCCCGCTGGGATCCTTGGAGAAGTGCCTGCGTCCACACCACGCGCTTCCTCTTCGCACGCCCCCTTCTAAGTGAACTGCCCAGAAGTTCTGAATGAGGAGCTTGTGGCCTTCACATCTTCTCTTTTACACTGTTCATCCCCCTCTCCACAAGGAGGATCTGACCAGGTTTGGGGTGGGGGTGGTCTTTGGGCACATGAAGCTCCAAGCAGCCAAGAAGCAGCATCCAGCACAGAGCAAGGTCTGAGGACTCAAACCAAGCATGAGATGGAAGACACCGACTCCCTGAATTAGGCCAGGCTGTCTCTCAGCAGGTGCGAGGTACCTAGTTACTGGGATGCGTATGCTTTACACATCAGCCTCTAACCGACATCGTGACCCTGGGAATCAAGAACTCACCCAGCGGCTGCCAGCCTGGCCCTCCTGTTTCAGATCTGTATGAGCACAAATGTAGCTGAAAATGTCACTGGGCACAGAAAGGAGAGGGACCCCTGGTACCACCTTTTGGGAATTGTTCCTGCAAACCATGTGGTCAGCCCTCATGAGGGAGGCCAGTCTAGCTCCCTCCACCCTGGTCAGAGGAGTGGGCTTGAGACCCACGCTGGGCTAATTACTGTACCCCACCTGCCTGCCTGGTTGAGGGTAGGTAGATCACATGACCCACGTTCCTTTCTGTTTTTCTTACTTAGGGTTGGGTTTCTATGACTGTAGCCAAGAATGCTGACTCACAGCAGAGTAGGAGGGGCAGAATGAAGCTAGGGAAGAGGAGCTTTGACAAGGGATTCTAGTACATACACATATAAGACACCCTCTTCAAAACCTATTAAATAACTGCAAACTCAGAAGCATACAGGGGTTAGACAGGTGACATAAATAAGCTGACTAGGTTCAAGTCAAAGGATCAAGAATTGTTCCGCTTTCCTCTTAACACAATTAGAAAATATGTCCTGAGACAACAGGGAATGATGGGGACTGTGCAGACTAGAAAGGTCCATCTCTAGGGACCGTCCCTACTCAGAAGCAGCAATTGCTGCCCTATGGAAATGAGGCCCCAGGATCATCAGATCTTCCAACTTCTCAAGAGAAGTCAGAAATCAGAATTTGTATATAAAAATGATATTGACTAATTTAGAAAACTGTAAAAACACTGTGTGCTGAGTTATAATGATAGGTAAGGAAACCAAAACCAAACCAAACCAACAATAAGAAACAAAACCCCACACCCATCAACCCTCATTTGTCACCTCTGGAGGTTGCTAGGGTAACGACTCATTCTGAAAATTGATAAAGTGGCAGAGAATCAAGCATCTATCCTGCTTTTCTTATTTGAATTGTACTTCAAGGTAATTAAGTAATCAGTGAACAATTACTCTTCATAAGAGTATCACAGTTAGTAAATTTAGGTGAAATGATAGAAATAGAAAAATCACCATTTTGTAACCTCTAACAATGGTGACGAGCAAGGCTGAAAACGACACTTGAAAGGGTGATGGAGGAAACTTCATACTGTGTGGAACGGGCTAAGGTCACAGGAACACACTGATCAAACTCAGCAACTCTGAAAATGAGACAGGCAGACGTCATGCACCCCGGATGTCGCTCAAGAGAAATATGATTGCAGTACCACCTCTGCCGCAGTCTGGCAGGAAAAAAAAAAAAATAGAGATAGAAAGAAAAAAAGGAGCCTGGAGTTGAGCAGACTTCTGGATCCAACTAGTAGCTTACAGGAAATATAGAGAATAGAACATGTTAAAATGAGAGTAAAGCCGCCAAATCCAGAATGGGGGGCATTCTAAACGCAGTTTCTTCCACAAATGGCACCAGAAACAAATGCAGACACTTAGCACCCAGATCTTGGCTGCTAATACCATTTTCTAATAGAAGGGACCAGGGCTCTTTGGAGAAGTACTAGGGCTAGGGCAAGGAAAATACAAGATTAGCCTGGAGCATCTTGGAGTGTCAGAAAGTGAGAAAATGTTGAAGGAAAAAAAAAAAGTAAAAAGGGCTACATGGAAAGGACACAAGAGCCAACCTGAAAGAGCCCCAATGGCCAAAGCTGGAACTATTTGAGCAACAAAAGATACTATTATTGAATTTTAATCAAAAGGATAAAATAAATATACTTAAATTCATGCTGATATAAACAAATGATGGAATAAATAAATAAATGGGGGGGGGGACAAATCTTCCTTACGCAAGAATTCTAAATGCAGTTACCAGGAGGTAGAGCTTAATTCCCATCCTTGGGAGTGGGGGCTGAATTTAATGATTCTCTTCCAAAGAACAGAGGGAAAATTAGTTGATGAATGAAGGAGCCAAGTGACCAGGCTTAACTGCACCACTGACGACTCATGATGTCCTTGTAACCCCTCATATGATGTAATAAGAAGGACACTTCACTCCGTGGTCTTCTTCCCTCAAACCCAGTCTAAACATGAGAAAAACATCAGACAATCCCAAAATGTGGAGGATTCTACAAAAAACCTGACCAATACTTTCCAAGACCGTCAAGGTGGTAAAATAAAGGAAAGACTAAGAAACTGTCACAGATGGAGGAAAGCTAAGGAAACATAATGACTAAATACAATGCTGGATCCTGGAACAGTAAAAGGACATTAGTGGAAAAACCAATCAGATTTGAATAAAGTCTGTATTTGTTATGCACCAATGTTAATTTCTTGGTTTTGATGTGGTTAGGTAAGATGTTTTCATTAAGGGAGACAGAGACAGTTACATGGGAACACTCTGCACTATCTTTAGAACTTTTCTAGTAATCTGAAATTATATCCAAATGCAAAGTTTATTTTTTTTTAAATGCAGAGGAAATGTTACAGATATTTTTAAATACTGAAAGAAACGTAATCAAACGCAATGTGTGGACCTGATTTAGATCCAGACTGAAACAAGGCCTGTTTGAGACAATCAGATTGTTAGCTGATAATAAGGAACTGTTGTTAATTTTGTTGGGTGCAATAATGCTATTGTGGTTATGTTTTAAAATGCTCATCTTTTAGAGAGCAAAACTGAAGTACTCACAGATGAAACATAAAATATTCCCAACAAAGCAAGCAGAGGGGAGGAGAGAGGTGAAACAAGATTAGCATAAAGCTGATGGTTGTTGAAGCTGAGTGACAGGTACATGGAACTCATGGCAATGTCCTATCTGTGCTCGTATTTGAAAATTTCCATAAACAAGAAGCTACAAGAACAGAACAAAAACAAGACCAAAACCATTGTGGGCCAAAGCATACAGGAAGGAATGCAGACAAGATACGAAGGCTGCCAGTCTGAAGCCACTGAAATAAATACAAAATTCACCTAGAGATTCTATATTCACAAAAGTTCTGGCTGTTAACTGGCAAATTGCAGGTTCGTTCCTTTTCTCCTCATTAATAAATATTTACTGGTGGTAGATCAGAAGCCATTGATTAAAGCTGAACGTTAAATACAATTTCATCAACTACACTCCATTTATAAAAAGAAAAAGTCTTGAGGGAAAGGACTCTTCTGACTCACTGAAGCAGGTCTGTAATATTAGTGGGAGAGGACAGGGCTCCGCCATTGACATTTCCCTCAAGTCTCAATGTTGTGGGACAAATCTGTGCAGAAACAGCATATAGGTAGGGTACCTCGACTCCAGCGGCAGCTAAAACCCATCGCACGGATTCCATGCGGCCTCGTCCATTTGGATAGTGGAGTTTGGGCTTCGTAGCCATCATGGCCTTTCAGGTTTTCTGAAAAACAAACGCAGCAGCTCCTCGCAAAAGAACAGCCTCAATTTCGAGTCCTCAGCCCAGAGCTCAGGCGCTAAATGAATATTCAGGATTTTCGCACAGAAAACTGTTTGGGGGTTTTTGTGGTCGTTGGAAGGGAAGAGATTTTGTTTTCGTTTTTTTAATTGCGTTTTCCCTCACTCAATAAAAACAGAACACCATTTTAAAACTTAAACCAAACCAAAACAAAACACTTGGCTTTCATACCGTTTCATATCGTTACGATTTATTAC
This sequence comes from Lipotes vexillifer, assembly GCF_000442215.2. NCBI lineage: Eukaryota > Metazoa > Chordata > Mammalia > Artiodactyla > Lipotidae > Lipotes > Lipotes vexillifer. The sequence goes on from NW_006778796.1 coordinate 4,861,014, forward strand.
TCTGGATCTTGGGAAGCTGGGGCCATTTGCTGTAAAGACATCTATCTGTACTAGCAGCACGGGACTTCACAGAATCAGAACATCATTACTTTGACCTTGAAAATCTGAGATTTCCCAAATTCGGCCTTTACAGTCCAGACGCCAAGGGCCGCGGAGGAGACTTACACACCCGTGGAACCTCTGCAAAAATTCACTTTCACACGCATCAGATTTGAGCCTCACAGCAACAAGGAGGTGGGGAGGCCGAGGATTACTACTGTCCGCAAGACTTGCGTCGGTGGGCAGGCCCGCGGTGGCGGCCCCGGATCCTGCACGCCCCCGCCCCGCCCGGACACAGGCCCCCAGCCCCGGGTGCGCCCAGGCCACCGATCGGCGGCCGAGATAGGCTCCCGGCGCTCCGCGTGGCCGCTCAGCCCGCGCGGCCCGCCCCGGGGACCATCCGACCCTGCCTTCCACCCAGGGTTGCCTACTCCACAGAGCGGGTTAATCATGATACGTACACCGAGCCAAACAAGACCCCCACCCCAGCCCAGGGGCCTCCGTCTGCCCCGATGGGGGCGGGGGCGCAAAGGACCGGGGCAGGAAGACAGGAATAGGATGAATGCGGGGGTGGTTCCGGGATGGAAGGAGAGTGAGAAACTCGGAGCCAGGAGAAACAAGACGAGGGGAAAGGGCAGGTGGGGGCGGTAGAAGGGAGACAGACCTGGGTCCGCTCGGAGTGACCAGAACCGCACAAAGCCCCCAGCAAGCGGTCTGCAGCCAGGGGACCCGTGGGCCGCCCGAGGAGCTCTCGGTGGGCGAGGCTCCGTAGGATTTCACCAATAGACACGGCACTATTTAGCATGCCCCCTCCCACCTGCAAGGCATGCTGGATAATATAAAAACAACCCCAAATTAAGCCCGTTTTAGCACCAATTTTAGCAATTTTAGGGATTAAGTGATCATTTAATATTAGTTAAGTTAAAACTTTAAAGTGACTTTCAGAGATCCGACAAGAGAAACAAGCCGACCTATGCAAAAAGTTAAAAATCTCTTCAGGTTTATATACCGCGCGCTTTACTAGGTCCTTTCGGATGTGAGGGCGATCTGGCTGCGACATCTGTCACCCCATTGATCGCCAGGGTTGATTCGGCTGATCTGGCTGGCTAGGCGGGTGTCCCCTTCCTCCCTCACCGCTCCATGTGCGTCCCTCCCGAAGCTGCGCGCTCGGTCGAAGAGGACGACCTTCCCCGATAGAGGAGGACCGTTCTTCGGTCAAGGGTATACGAGTAGCTGCGCTCCCCTGCTAGAACCTCCAAACAAGCTCTCAAGGTCCATTTGTAGGAGAACGTAGGGTAGTCAAGCTTCCAAGACTCCAGACACATCCAAATGAGGCGCTGCACGTGGCAGTCTGCCTTTCTTTTGACAATGTTTTTAAAAAAGGATCAAGTAATTCATACAAAATAGGTATTTTTGAAAAGTAAGTAAAGTTCCATATATAGGTATGAAACACAACTCATTATTAAATGTGTGATTATATAATTTATATATAAAATATATCTTCATTATATATATTATATACACATATTTTCTATATTATATATAATGCACTTTTATATATATTATATATAGATTTATATATACATATATTTTTTTTCTCCTCTCCCTCCTTCTTTCTTCCTTGACCCAGTGAATCGTCTTGAGCTTCTCCTTCATTTTGTACACTTTCGACAAAACTGCTTTAAGCCACAGGTTAAACATAGCACCTTCTTGGATGGAAGGAAGTGGGGGCCTTGGGGTAGAGGTATCAATGGGGCTAAAAAGGTAATTTGCCTGGTAGATAAGTTAGAACTTTAAAATATTTTAAAACCGTCAAGGTTAGTATAGAAAAATTCACATGAATTTTAAAGTTAAAAATATATGCCTCCAAAAGGCCTTCAGAACTATCTCTTGCTTCTAGAGGCAGCTTCTGCTATTTCTCAGGCTATAGATGTTGTTGATTATTGTTTTCACCCAGGAGGGGTTTTTGAGAGTACCTGGCTTGAGAAGCCTGTGCTGCTGATTAATTACAGCAACTAACAAGATCAGATTTTATTTTCCATAGATTTCTCTGGCAGAAACGTGGAGGATGAATCGGGACTGTGTGGGGTGGGGAAAGAGAGACCTGTTAAATGTCCGTGTGAATTATAGTAGCATCATAAATTTGAGGAAGATGGGTAAGAAAAGGTGAAATTTTAATGAGGTGGAAAAAAGGAGAAAGAGAAAAGGTCTAGAATGATGCCCCCCCTCCAAATACACACATATACACACACACACACTTCCTTTTCCACCTTCCTCGTTTATTTTTCATAACATTTATTGTCATCTAACATACTATATATTTTATTTATTTTGTTATCTCTCTGAAATTTTGATAGAATGTATATTCCAAGAGGTTAGAGATTTTCATATTTTTTACAATATACTTTTGTATAACCTGCTCTTAGAATAATGCTTAGCACAGAGAAGGCGTTCAGAGAACACTTGTTGAAAGAAAGAAAGAAAGAATGAATGAATGAATGAATCGACGATACCTTGGTTCTAACTTCATAAAGGTTTGGGGAAAATAATCATGAGTAGGTTTGTCTTTCACTCCTGCGAGCCGTACAACTGGAAATGTCCACTAGACAGTTGAAGAGGCCGGTGGGAGGTTGGGGTGAGCAGATGTAAGCTGTTATATTCAGAATGGATAAACAACAAGGTCCTACTGTGTAGCACAGAGAACTATATTCAATGTCCTGTGATAAACCATAATGGAAAAGAATACTAAAAAAAGAATTATATATATGCATAACTGAAGAACTTTGCTGTATAGCAGAAATTAACACATTGTGAATCAACTATATTTCCATAAAAAAATAAAAATAAAATAAAAAAAGAGGCCAGTGACAACTCAGAAGAGAGGACTGAGATGGATTAACTTGGCAGCAAAAGGGTGAGTTAATCCAGAGAAAATATGTAAAGTAAGAAGAAAAAACAAGAACAGCTGGGCACACCAAGAGTCAGGAAAGTCACTTTCAAATACGAAAAGCAATATGTGTGCAATTTCATTTTTCTAACTCTGACCTAACACACAGATTACTCAAGTTGACATAGGTAGGAAGCCATATATATTTCTTTTTTTTTTTTTTAAGTGAAAGGAGGTTTATTCAGAGACATACACACTCCACAGTGTGGGCCGTCTTGGAAGGTGAGAGAGGCAGAAGCCATATCTTCCAAACCTGCTGAAGGTGGTCATACTTTATCAATTTTTTCCAACCCACCTTTCTACAAAGATTCGCTTTCATTGAACTAGGTAGGACAAGCATTATTATAAACGTTGTTGATCAGCCAAACCTTTATCTCCATTTTCTTATTTCTAATTGGTTGAACCATATCAAATTGTTGGTATTTTACTAATTTTTTCTAACTTACAAAAATGGACACTTCATACGTCCAACCTAATAAATTAGGGGTCATATCATCCTAGTGATCTTGTTTACCCGAAAGAGAAACTAAGGCAGTGTCATAAGACTCTCATTAAACAAGCTTGTGGAGAAATTAAAAACTCCTCTTATAATAATTCTGCTATTCTACAACAGGTATGCTTAGGTCATTCTGCTCCTTGGAAGCCCCTGAAATCATTCTATTCTTGGAGACCATTGGAGTTGCTCTCAGCCTGGGACAGTCTTACTCATGGTGTCTTTCTACCTACCTGATATATATCAATATATTCAGAGGCCCTGGGAACTCATCTCAGTCTTTGACCCTTCCCCCATCCAGGTCCGGGGATGTTCTGATGGGGAAGGGCACATCACCTACGGATTCACCAATACAAGGTTAATTGGCAAATCATTTTCCCTCAAAATTCTTTTAAGGTTTCAAAGAATGTTTGGGAGAAGAATTTCCTGTGGAATTCTGTATGGAATTCATGAAGTTATGAGCTTCTTTTGAAGGTTTACATTGTACATGTGAGTGTACTATGAAAGCTAGAAAAACGCAAGGTAGGTATTAATCATGATGAAATCAGCAACAAGAAATTGTTTTGACCTGCTTTTTTTTTTTTTTTCAAATATTCCTAGTCACCTAATTTGCTAAAAGCTAGATTTAAAAAGCCTCCACATTGCAAGATAACGCTTCCTACTGCTAGTCTAAGTGTATGCTTTCAATTTCACAGCAGTAACACTATATTAAGCGTTAAGGAGAAGTTATAAAATATCAAAATTCCAAATTAGGAAATAGTAATGTTATTGTTTGATGGAAGAACATAAAAACAAAAACAGAACACTCAAGTCAATCTTTCTTAAACTGTAACTTTATTTGGAGCAGAATTTTCCTTAAGGAAAGTTAACGTTTTTAAACACCTTAGGACAAACTATTCAAAAAAGGAACATTTTATTTCAGAAGGGGCATGAGTAAGTGGTTTTCTGTCCTCTTACCTTCCCATCATATGAATATTTGCTTTATAATTAAATATATTCTTAGTTACTCCCTTGTAATCAAACCAGGAGACTAAATTGCTGTCAGCATTGACATATCCACATCAGAAGACTGTTCAGGTCATTTTAAATTCGCATTAGCACAGTGACTATAAGAAACTGATAATACAGATTAATGTGATATTTGCTCCCAGTTTGTCTTCTATGGGTTTCCATGAGAAGGTCCTCACAATAAATTATATAAAATACAGTACTTTGGTTGGAAATTGTAAAAAATAATTCTAAAAATTAACCACATATATTAAACAAACAAGTTGCTACAGTATGCTTTAAATGATATAAAATAATTAGTATGTCAAACATTTTCTTATAAACATATTGCTTTGGATCATACATTGAGCTGAAACATACAGCCTGCATTCTTTTTCTCTCCTAAGTGGCACAAAACAATGGCGTGGTGCCACCTCATGAAAAAACATGGTGCCTGTGAACTCCAACAGTACTGGTAATTTGTACTTAAAAACAAAACGATTCTTGCGTTACATGGGTTGCCTTGACTGTATTCGATTTTTGATAACTCCGGGTGATGACATAGCATCAGTTTATTAGACGTATATAGTCCTTTAGGCAAGAGATGTGTCTAAAAAATTGCTTAAAAATCAGTTTTCTTCCTATTTAAATCATACATGAGCTGGGTGAGGGCTTAGTAATTAATGGCAGCTTATTGTCAAATTAACAATCACACCAAGAGTAGCTTTTACGCCCATGCAACTTTCCCTGCAGTTCACACACATACCCTTTGGCATACCACCGTCACTGAAACTTTGGGCACTGTACCATTTCCTGACGTCCCAGAAAGCTTTCTGCCTGGAAATGAGGTACAGACGTGGATAGGTACAGTTAAACTCATCATTCTTCTTGGTGTCTTGCAGTAGATTTTGTAAGTCTATAGTAACTAAAAATATAGGCAACAGGTAGCATTTCATTTTCACTTAACAAAATAATGGTGACTATTTGCTTCTATAGTAAACAGCTTGTATGCTCAATTTATCCTTTACCCGTTTCAGGGCGGGGGGAAAAGAGAACTTTATAGGATTTTGCTAGTTCTTTAGAATTGACATTGTTTTTTCAGCCTTCTAGTTTGCTCAATGCAGCGTCAGCTACTTGACTTGCAAATGAATAAACATGTTTTGCTTCCCAAGGGAAGTTGTTTGCTGATAAACAAATGAAAGAGGAAGAAGAAAAGTGAAATATTTTCTGAATTTGGGCCCTACAAATGTAATAGAAAAACAATTTTATGATGTGTAATAACCAGGTAACTGGGTTTTTCAATTAAAAAAGAAATGTAATGACCTTAACATAAGCTAGAGGGCCAAGAATATGGTATTCACAATCCATCTGGTTCTCTAGAGGGTATTTACAATCTAAAACCAGCTTTCCAGCAAGCTGGGTAAGCTTTCAGATTAACTTACTTTTTATACATAATACAGAAAGGGGAAATAAATATTAACCTCATAGTAAAGGACTCATCTCTGAAAACACATTTTCTGTTGCTTGGCATAATGAGAATATAATACAGAAATGAATTCAGCTTCAAGCTGTGCTTACATATACATCTTTATTTCCTGAAGCTTTGCCGCCAGTTTGTTAACAGGAAAATATTACCTCTCAAATCCACATCCACCATGTGCTTTTCTCATGCCCCAAGAGATCATGGTGCTTGATCAAGTATATTTTTGAGCCAGACTCTCCAAAGCACAAATTACTCCCTGATTTTAGGTGAGGGCCCCTTGGGAACCATCCTGATTTGTTCAAGCTGCAACGTATTATGTATACGTCAAAGCAAAGATTTACCAACTTATTAGGTTGAACCATATCAAAGTGCCGATATTCATTTTAACCTACAAAAATGACAATTTCATTGGCTCAACTTGCTATATCCTGGGACCAAATGAGAGTGACTTGAGCCCTGCGAGGAGGTGAGTCAATATACTCATGAGACTATGTCGCGTTTACAGACGGTGACCTTCTCTCTTGCCTTTCAGGCGACCATGAGTGGAGGCGAGTGTGCCCACAGAGGTGGATCAGAGCGGACGTTTTATCTTTTTCTGTCTCCAAACTAGCTTTGTCATTTTCAAAATTGCTGTAAACATTCCTCTCAATGGAACAGCCTCTGCCCACCATATAGAGTTCTCACTGTTGAAAGAAACTACACAAGGGTTAAGAGTTCTTTGAATGTGGCACGTGACAGACACTGACATCATATGGTAGCTGTGACTTCCCAGACCAGTGGGACCTCTGCCATCTATCTTTCCTGCTCCCCAAATTGCCATGAAAACCGAGCTAAATGCAACATTCTGAGGGTTAGGATAATAAAAAATCTTCTGCTGCTTTGAAACTTAGCTTTTGGATCACGCCTCTTGGCAGGGATACAGTTTAAGTGACCGTGTTAACCTTTACGTGGAGAACATTTTGGCTTGAAAAGCTTCCTTTTTGTGGGTACTTATACAAGTTGATTTCAAAAAATGGAAGAAAATAGAATATCATGGCATAGCTTGGTTTCAGCTGGATATCTCCAACCACCAAAAAGGGTGTTATAAACATTTCTAAAAATATTTACTTAGAGTTCTTTCATCTGGGGAGTAAAAAGAAAACAAAGCGAATTATGTAATAGTACTTTTAGAACGGCACAGCGGTATCAAAAAGTCAAACCAATAACATGGTACTGAGAACGGCAGATGGTCAGTTTTCTGGTGCTGAGGTCAGTCCAAAAAAGCCTAAAGTACCGAATATGCCACATTTAAAATTTAACCACTTCACAAATATCTGCACGCATTGAGGGAAAAACCCTTTATCGTGTAGCCTTAAATTGCACCCCTGTTGCAATACTGCATCATTATTATTCTATTTTTAAAAATCTGTATAAAATATTATCTGGAACCCCAAAGGAAAATCAATTGATCTTTAAAAACTTCCTTACAAAGTTGACTGTATAAAATGCTAAAACATAATCCATATATACAAAATGCTGCTGTTTAAGAAAATAATGGGACCCAGTTTTAGAATAAAATAACTTTGTACAAAAAAGGTACTGCATTCAAATCAATATTAAAAAAAAAAACTTTAAAAATGAATATTGAAATGTCTCAGTTCAGAAGAATAACTATAAAGTGTTTGCTTTTCCACCATCTGAAAGTCTCTTGCAGGTAGAACACCAGCTGGCTGAGGGAGAGTGTCCTGCTGTCCCCTACAAAGGGCTTCGTGACAGTCATCGCCGAGATGCATACTTAGCAGCCCAGTCTGTCCGGCCGTGCACGGGCTGGGCGGCTGGAGGCCGGGGCAGCGACCCGGGAGTGCTTCTAGGTTGGGTGTGGAAAAAAGGTCGCCCAGGATGAGGTCTCACAGCCCTCAGGGAAGAATAACCTGCAATGAAAGGAAAAGGTTGGTCTGACTGATACGGGACCCATGCAAACAAAGTGCAGCAAAGAGCATCTTGGTGACAGAAATATTAGCAAAGGAGAGTTCAAGAGCAGCCGCCTCTTCAGGGTCCTCCCCCCCAGTTAAGGACAACCCCATTCTATAGTGGTCAGGCCAGAATTACTGGTGTCATCCCTGACCCTTCTCTTTTTCTCAGGTCCCACTTGTAATTTTCAGCAAATCCTATTGGCTCTACCTTCCAAACCTACCCAAAACCTGGCCCAGGTCAACCATCACCACCGGCCCGGGCCAGCCTCATTCCTCACCTGGATAATCGTGACAGCCTCCTGGTTGGTTTCCCTACTTCCGCCCTGCTCGCCCTTTCAGTCTAGTGACAACAGGGCTTGAGTGAGCCTGGAGATAGAAGTCAGATCCCCTCACTGCCCAGCTCAGAACCCTCCGGGGGCTTCCATGTAGCTCAGAGTCATGATGATGTGCTTACGGTGACCTGTGGGGGGCGCCCCCCATCACCTCTGACCTCCTCCTCCTGCTACCCTCCCCTTGTTCACACCATTCCTGCACTCCACCTCCCTGTTGTTCCTTGCATCTACCAGGCCCATCCTACCTGGAGGATCAGGAACTAAGAGCCTGCATTATAGGGCTTGCTCGCTCACCTCCTGTAGATCTTTACCCGATGGTTCCTTTGCAGTGAGGTCTTCTTTGGCTGCCCTATGTAAAATGCATCTGCACCCCACACTCCCCACTCCCTGCTTTAGTTTCCCCTTAGCACTTCTGGAGCATCTTATTTGGTCTACTTATTGTCTGTAGAGTGCAAGTTCCAGGAGGACAGGGAGTTTTGTGTCTCCTTCACTCGTGGACCCTAGGCCTACAAGGTCCAGCACAAAGTAGTTGCTTGATAACTGCTTGTTGAGTCAATTCATGAATAATAATAATCTGAAATAGAACTTACCAGGGGAAGGGTCAGGTATAGGTGCCACGTGGACCCTCTGCACAGTAGAACCGATTTCTTTTTTCAGAAAGGAAGGGATATAGTTTCCAGCCAGTCCACTAGAACTTGTTGAGGTGGAACCAACTGATTTGCAAAAGGAAAAGCTTGTTACTGCAAAGACATGCACAGGACACCAATGAGGGTAAAGGACAGTGGGGCAGGACAATAGAGAACCAGGTTTTGACTTTCAGGGGAAAAGAATTAGGATAAAAACAGTGAATTCCGAGCAGAGCATTCTACCACACTACACTGCTGGAAACACTGGGGGATGGGGCGGGGGTGTGCAAAGAGTGCTGACCCTGTAGCCAGTACCCACAAGGAGGCTGGTAGGTTGGTTTGCTTAAAAAAAAAGGGGAAATTTGGAATTTTCTGTTTGTAATAATAAGTTTAAGCTGTTCTGGAATTTTCTTTTTCTGCTCCATAATATACAAGAGTTAGCCTTCCATGTCAGTATATACAAATTCCAGAATATGGTTAAACCATAACTCATTTAACCATTCTCCTATTGATCAGCATACAGGTTATGTTAATTATTTAGCTATTATAAGTAATTCTATGCTAAGTATCCTTGTCCAGAACCAGAAAATTAATCCTTATTAAAATATATTAAATATGTTCACTTTTTATGTCATTTCTGTCTTGAGACAGTTTTAAGGGCAGGAACTGCGTACTATTCATCTTAGTGTTCCAGGCGGTTCATGGAAAGCCTTACATATAGCAAGTAATCAATACGTATCGGATGGGTGAATGCGTATCTATAATGAGCCTTATTATTAAGGCTTCAAGGTGTACACGGAATAATGAAGAATGTTATACAAACGGAAGTTATATCCATTCGGAAGAGTTCATGAGGGGGAGAGTTGCTCTCTGTCTTCATAACACAGAGCATTCTTGGAAACTGCTCAAGGCAGAGCGGGAGAAAGGGTCTGGAGCTCATGTGTGAGGAGCTGTGTTGGTCAGCTGGAGCACATTTTGCAATTTTGGTGACTAGATAGATAAGAAGAAAAATGGGAAGAGAATTTGAACAAGGAAATCACAGAAGGAAAAAGACGTAGAGTCAGTAAACACAAGAGAAGATGATCAACCCTCATTAGTCAATGGGGCATGCGGGTTGAAGCCACAGTAAGATGCCATTGCACACCCTCAGATGAGCACCCGTTGACAATCTCAACAGTACCAAGAGGCATCAAGGGCAGAGCACAACTCCCACACCCTGCTGGACAGCAGCTGGGCAAAGTCCAAGATGAACACAGCCTTTAAGCTAACGCATTTACGTCATACCCAGAAACCTCACACGTGCACACCACCTATAGGGGGCATCAATGTTCACTCTGGTGCTCTAACTGTGAAAACTGTCAACAACTTACATGTTGATCAAGAAGAGAAGGAATGAATAAATTATGTTCTAAGTGTCCATCAGCAGATGAATGGATAAAGAAGACGTGGTATAGATATACAATGGAATACTACTCAGCCATAAGAAAGAACAAAATTTTGCCATTTGCAGCAATATGGATGGACTTGGAGGTCATTATACTAAGTGAAATAAGTCAGATAAAGACAAATACTGTATGATATAACTTATATGTGGAATCTAAAAAATATTAACAAAGAAACAAAATTGAGTTATTTGTAGTGAGGTGGATGGACTTAGAGTCTGTCATACAGAGTGAAGTAAGTCAGAAAGAGGAAACAAATACTGTATGCTAACACATATATATGGAATTAAAAAAAAAGATGGTTATGAAGAACCTAGGGGCAGGACAGGAATAAATACGAAGACGTAGAGAATGGACTTGAGGACATGCAGAGGGGGAAGGGTAAGCTGGGATGAAGTGAAAGAGTGGCATGGACTTATATACACTACCAAATGTAAAATAGATAGCTAGTGGGAAGCAGCTGCATAGCACAGGGAGAGCAGCTCAGTGTTTTGTGACCACCTAGAGGGGTGGGATAGGGAGGGTTTGAGGGAGACATAAGAGGGAGGAGATATGGGGATATATGTATATGTATAGCTGATTCACTTTGTTATAAAGCAGAAACTAACGCACCATTGTAAAGCAATTATACTCCAATAAAGATGTTTAAAAAAAAATATTAACAAACTAACGAATGTAACAAAAGAAAAGCAGACAGATATAGAGAACTAGTGGTTGCCAGTGAGGAGAGAGGGGCAGTATAGGGGTAGGAGATTAAGAGGTACAAGCTATTAGCTATAAAATAAGCTACAAAGGATATATTGCACAGCACGGGTAATATAGCCAATATTTTATAATAACTATAAGTGGAGCATAACCTTTAAAGACTGTGAATCACTATAGCGCACACCTGTAGCTTATATAATATTGAACAGCAGCTATACTTGAATTAAAAAAATTATATTCTAGTATAAATCATAAATCGTGGTATCATACACTTATATATATTGTATATGTAATACTATACATAATGTGATATATATTCTATGGATGTATAATTGCTGCATACGTAATATAATTATTAAAATGAGTGGAGATCCAGGATTATATGCATATAAATTTTAAAACATGCAAAACCATACTAGGTATTTCTTGTATACTAAAAACAAAGCATGGGGCTTCCCTGGTGGCACAGTGGTTGAGAGTCCACCTGCCGATGCAGGGGACGCGGGTTCGTGCCCCGGTCCGAGAGGATCCCACGTGCCGTGGAGCGGCTGGGCCTGTGAGCCATGGCCGCCGAGCCTGCGGGTCCGGAGCCTGTGCTCCGCAACGGGAGAGGCCACAGCAGTGAGAGGCCCACGAACAGCAAAAAAAACCCCCCAAACCCCCAAAAAACATGAACATGCAATGGACAAAGGCAGGGAGAAGAGAAGCCCAGATGTTTACTTGGCATGTGGAAGGGGAAGCAGCCCACAGCAGGGGAAGCTGTCTACGGGGCACGGGGTGTGTCTGCCTGGAGGACCTCTGAAATTCATCCGTCTATTATAAAAAGAGTAGGCAGGGGCTTCCAAACCGTCCACCTTCCAACCAGAAGGGGTTCTGATGCCCCGGGCTAAGGCTGGGCCATCAGACAGAAGGGAGAAGCCAGAGCAAGGCAGACCCAGTGAAGTGTGACCCTGGAGGTCGCCCACCACAGAGCAGGGCCTCGGAATCCAGACCCGTAAGACTGTTTTTCCCTCGCACCAGGGAAGACTGCTCTCGTCCCCAGCTACTCTTGACGGCGGAGCCCGAGGGAACTGGCGGAGTCCCCAAGGCCTGCTGCCAGGTGAGAGAGGGCAGCACGAGCCTGGAAAAGAGGCCCAGGGTTTTCACGCCAGAGAGGTCCTCGTGGTTCCACGGCTTGTCACCCTGCCACATCCAGAGAATCTGCTTCTTATCATTTAGGGGTTAATCATCATTACTCACCTGAATTTATTTTGCTGATCACTGATACCATCCCTGAAGATTTTCCAGACAAACCAGAACTAGACCATGGATTAGATGGAATAAAATCCTTTCCTGGATTCGGGAGTATGCCGTTTCTTATATTTATTCCTAATAGGGAAGAAATGTTTTTCAAATGCAAAATTTATATTTAATCTTGCATCACATGTCAGAGATGAAACGAATGCAGAATCCAATTTGTCAAAGACTTCCCATGTTTCAACAATCAAAGCAAAAACTGACCATGATGATGTCATCAGATAGGTGGCAGAGGAAAGATGCCATCTTCGGGGTGAGTGTGCTGTCTCACTGGTGGGTGGCCTGACAGACTTCAACTTCTACCAACATATCTGGGCACGTCTGATGTCTTGACCACCTGGTGCAGTCCTGGGCTTCTGGGTCCCTTGGCCTTCCTACTCGTCCGCCTTCGCAGACCACTGCCTTTCTGTCAGCTACCCAAGTTCTTCTCTTGTCCCTCTACACCCACAAGCCCAGCTCTGCAGCCCTCTGCTCTCCTCTTTCTGAATTCTGAGATTCCATCCTCTCAACCTGACATGGACTATTGGAGGTGACTCTGGTCTGTACCAATGACCCTCACTGACTCCCTCATGCCCAAGGTTGCCTTGACTTCAACTGCAAGACAAACCACTGCCCCCCGCCGGAACGCCCGCTTCCCACTCCTATCAGGCCTCGAAGGTAGCTTTCAGAACAGAAGAACTCAATTCATCCTTTACCCTTCTTCGTCCCCTAGAGCCAAAAAGAAATAACTCTCTCTGCCTGTGCTCACCGCAGCTGGAGTCTTTGCCGCCCCATACCCTGTCATCTGGGAAGTGGCAGGCCAATCTCCTAAGGCCACAGGGCCAAGCCTGATGAGGTCTGCAGTATTCAGGAGGCCTGTTCCCAATCAAGAGTGGGGAACCAGTGCATCAGCAGGGCCTCCATTCCCCCCCCAGGTCTCCACCCTGGGTCTGAGCACCACTGTCCCCACCTGGACAACGGCAACAGCTGGTGGGCCCCTCACCCATGCAGCACACAGATGTCAATAAAAGCGCGTCACTCCACCAGTTACGACCCTTCAAGAGCTTCCAGTGGCTCATGAAATAAAATCCAAATTTCTAATAAGACCCTCAAAGATGCCTCACGCGTCTAACACCTCATCCTCTCTGATGGGGCTTGGGCCACATGCTGGCCTCTCACAAGCCAAGCCCTTTCCTGCCTGCAGGCCTCTGTACTGGCTGTTCCCTCTGCTTAGCATGTCTCTGTGCACGTGGGGTTCCTTCCCAATCGCTGGGGCCCAGCTCGGAGTCACTTGCTCAGAGAGGCCTTCCCCGACCACTCTGTCTAAAGTACTGCCTCCGCTCCCATTTCATCACCCTTAACGCCAGTTGTCACCATCTGTGGCTATGGTGTGTCCATTTATTTAGGGTCTGTCTCCCACCACTAGAAAATACGAGGGTGAGGATACTGTCTACAGGCTGCTGGCTAAAGTCACTGCATAGGCTGTGATGTGAATGGAGGCCTTAGAGGTGGGCAGCCTAGTGACCCCTCTTGGCTATTATGTCCACCAGATTCTCAGTGCCCAGCACGGGATGCTGTGCAATACAGATTTACTGATGGAATGAATTTGTGAATGAACGGTTGGCTAACACTGTACGCTTAGAATACGGAGAATGCGAAGAGAGGTCTGGGTACCCTCCAACTACAATGGTTTCACTTAACCCCTGTGGTACAGCCACATGGGGTGACTAAGCTCCCATCTGCTTTCCTGAGAAAACACACAGGGCTGGCAGTTTCTGGAGAGACCTCGGGCAAGCTGCCTGGTTCTTCCTGGTTACTCCTTCGCTGGGGACTGGACCCGGTTTCCTCTACCAAATTTCTTATCTTAGGCAACTACAGAAGATAAGAATGTGAAGCCTGGGAATTCCCTGATGGTCCAGTGGTTAGGACTCCGCACTTCCACTGGTCAGGGAACTAAGATCCCGCATGCCATGTGGCCCAAAAAAAAAAAAGAAAGAAAGAAAGCAAGAAAGAATGTGAAGCCTGGGCGTCAGCTAGTATTTCTTTGGTGGTCCCACCAGTTCGGAAGAGAAGCCCCAAGCACTTGCAATCCAAAACAGGATCTTTGTGAACACGGGATTCCAGGGACACGATTTCTTATCAGTGATCAGGAATGTTTATTACCAGGCAGGTACCGGGAGTGCTTCATGTAGTGCTGCTTGGCCGTCGACCTCAAGGTGGGCGTGTCGCACCGGGGATAGGATGTCTGGGTTGGGGCACTATTTCCGGTGCCCACGGGCTCTGAGGGCTTCAGGTCCAGAACACTCTCAAATCTGAGTGGGGAGAAGATGGTTTCGGTCAGCACGAGCTGGGCAGCTCATCGGACGTAAAGATGACCTCACAGACCCCAGATGCAGTCCGTGCACAGACAGGAGCCCACACTTGCCTGCACAGAGTCTCATCGCTCTGTCTCTTCTTGTTTTTCAGGTCAATCCTGGTGAACGATGGGCTGAAATCCGAGTCATCTAAGTCAGCCCAGCCATCAGAATCCTTTGCTAACCTGGAAACGAGACCCCACCTTCTCCTACTCTTTGGCTTGATCTCACCATTTTTGTGCTCCAGGCCAGTGAGAATTCTCTGTGTATACAAGGAGGGGGGGGGGGAAAGCAATACTTGGCATTAACGGACCTCACCCATGAGTAATTCCCATTCTGAACTTTCTCGGTTATGAAAGGGAGGGTTCTGGGGCGTTTCCTTCCCCAATATGCACTGTTTATTGGAAAGGACAACAGTGGAAAACACAGTCCCGGACCTGTGTCATTCATCCTGCACAGATTACATCAGTTTTCATTCAATGGGGACGCTAAGCTGTGTAAGATAAGGATTTAAAAAAAGAAATTTAAGGTACTTCTCACGTATGAGGAAAGTGGCTGGATGCTCAAACAGGGATCATCTCTGAAAGAGTTAGTGTGATTGACACTGTCCTAAATTGAATGTAAGAGAATATAGCTGAAGTGTCAGTCACCTGCTCTTTCGTAGAAAACAATGCAATTAATGCCTTCTTTGCCTTCTCAGTAGAGCTGGATCCTATTTAACTGCAGAATTAGCTACAGTAAGAAATTTCCAAACACCCACTGCTGCTGCCGGGGGGCGGGGGTAAAGTGGACAGTCTGGAGACACCATCCCTGTAACCTCACGCTGCCCTACTCGGGAGCCAGCACTCACTGAGTGAATGCTAATCGACAGATAAAGTATTACTTTTGCATAAAGGTGTTTGAAGATCAGACTCTCAGACAGCACTATAAGGCTAATGGAAACCAGACTCCCGTGTCAGATTGTTATCTTATTGACTAACACTCACTGTTTCCTTTTGAACAGCAAGAAGAAAAGAAAGAGCTGGGCTCCATCAACAGCCTGGCATTACCAGCGTCAACTGATGGCACCGATAGGAATAATGATCTACAAATATTAGTGGGGCACTTGATGATTTTCAAAACATCTTCACAAGCAGCAGGACCTTTGATCCCCCATGAACAGCCCTGTCTGGTGGGCAAGACAGGCATTAGGATCCTCCTTTTCCAGATTAGGACACTGAGTCCACAGGGATTGATAATAACAATGACTAGCGCTCTCATTATCCACCCCTGTTTCACAGATGAGGGAGCGAGGAGCAGAGAGGCCAGGTACCCTGCACAGGGTCACAAAGCTATGAAACAGCAGAGCCGAGATGTGAGACCCTAGTGATCTGGGGCCGCGCCCAGCCTTCGGCCACCACCCCACGGCCAGGCCCCCAGGCGCGGCACTGTAATTCACAGGCAGAGCCAGAACTTGAACTTAGACCTTTAACTCCAAAGCCAAGGCTCTTTTCACAATTCCATGATATTGCAAAGACAGATCTATGATAATTAGACCTTATCTGCTGAAAAAGAAAATATTTCACTCAGTAAGTAGGGTCAGACGAGGAACAGGCCAGACACAGGGCTCTCAAGCGAATCTTCCTGCTTACTGCCTGGGGATGCTTGGCGTGGAGGGATGGCAAGAGCAAAGGGCTTGGCTTGTCCTCTGGAAGGTGATCCGTCCTGGAAGCCTCGGCTTTGTAGGGGTACGTGAGATGCTGAGAGGGCTGGCTGGCTTGATGCTGTCTCAAAGAAATGCGTGTGTGTGGCTTGGTTGGGGGCTGGGCAGGAGGGACCGGCTTTATGTGAGGCGGTGGGGCTGCCTTTTCCAGACCGTCCTTCTGTGGTTTTCCTGAATCGTGAAGGCTCTGTGTGGTGCTGCTCAGGGGGTGCCCGACCTGGAAGTAAGGATATCGAAGAGCCTGGAACGACACATAAGGCTGTTTTAGGAGAAGAATCTGGCCAGGAAGGTTGACACCATTCAGGGTTGCTGGCTAGATGTCACGAAACCAGTTTACTACAGTTGCTTAGCCCAAACCAATTATAAAACAGCATCCTGAATCTGTAACACCCTTTGTGAATTTCCTTATCTAAAATAGTGTAAAATGTACGGACTGGTTGCCACACTCAAATTACTTGGGCAAAGCACCCAGGTTCACTGCTATGCCCTTTGCTGCTTCTGCCAGTATCCTGGCTTTGTAACTTATTTGCTGTGTGTCTTAAATATAATATTTCACCATTCTAAGCCCATTTCTTCAGTCCATAGAAAGAAAAAAAATAAAATGGAGAGAGCCAAGGATAATGATCCAGGAGGACTCTGAAAAATCAAATATAAAATAAGCAGGTATAGATAAACAACAAGGATTTACTGTACAGGGAACAGTACAGCACAGGGAACTATCTCCAATATCTTGTAATAACCTGTAATGGAAAAGAAATGTATATAAAACTATCACTTTGCTGTACACCTGAAATTAACACAATATTGTAAATCAACTATACTTCAACTAAAAAATAAAATAAAATAAGCAGGTGCATCTGCTTTAACACCAGAAACGCCAAGAGTGTAATGAACGCTACAGTTAAACCTTGCCCATCAAGATAATCACGCTCTCTGGATCGCCGAGGGATAAATCTTAAAGTGCTGGGTTTGCAATTCTTTCTGAAATATCCCCTAGTCTTTTTGAGTGAAAGTCATTGAATACAACATAACCTTTCTCGATGAATCTGGGACATAGCTATAAACACCTGTAATGATGATAAGTGTAGATACAGAGGCAAATAACATGGATATTCCCATAGTGGTCCTGGACCCTGATATCTAACTCGGAAAGTCTTCTCTGTAGTCCCAGGTATTTTTGCAAGTCTCAACTGACTTGGGGGTATTTTTAGCTTTTCTGATACTATTCTTAAAAGTACACATTCCTCTCTTGGTTCCTGGGTTCCTTACAGAATCTTTTTCTTTTCATCTCTAAAAAACTTTTCATTGTAAAAAACTGGGTTCATCAGAAAGCTTCCTTCCTGCCCTGAAACCATTTGTTTCTCCAACCTTCTTGAGCCATCCAGGGTCTTGGCTGTTTCTTCTTTGAGCCACTGGACAGCTGCTTTTCTCCTATTCCTTAATCCCCCCAGCCGTCAGCTCTCAGCTCTCACAAATTCTAACGTCATGTCGGCCCTGTCTTCAAGTGCCTCTGTCACTGTCGCTCAGCCAAATCACTGACTCTGATTAGAACTGGTCACCTTTTTGATTCTTTGAGCAGTGGGATTATCAATGAGACAAGCTGAGAAGGGGCCAGGTAGAACTACCACAAAAAGAAGCTGGCAGGAGGCCTGGCGGTGTTTGAAGCCCATGGCACTACATGTCTCTTTTGGGTGCACTTTATAATCTAAGTCAAAGTGGCCTTGGGGGAGGGCGGATTGGGAAAATAGGAGGTATGGAATTGGGAAAACAGAAGATGTGTCATCCACGTGACAGAACTGCCATTGATAGTACACTATCTGTACTAGTTACTGGTGGAGTTATTAAGGCAAATCACTTAAGTTTTCTTTTCTTTTTTTTTTTTGCAAATCACTTAAACTTCCTGAGATTCAGTTTTCTCATTTATAGAATGAAAACAGTAACACCTATCTCATGGAGCCTTCATGGCGTTAAAATCACACAAAAACATACTAAAGCATGTGCAAACTATAAAGTTCTATAAAATGCTAATTACATTTATTATCCTAGCTCGCTCTCTCTCTCTGTCATCTGTAAAATGAGTGATTTGGATCTTACAAGATATTTTCACTTTGAAACTGCCTTTCAACAACCAGTACTGCCTTAGAAACAGACTGCTACATCATCTTAACTCAGAGAATATATCTGAAAACATCTGCCAAAGACAGGTAGATATATGTTTATTTTCATTTCCACGTATACGGTGACATACGACGTGAATTGTATGGCAATTTTCAAAGCAACTATATTGTTTAAACCTTAACTACTTTACACACAGACAGTTTTAAACTATTTTAAGTTCTTATCCCTTATATAGTTCACCATTAGTGGTATCAATAACTAGCTTTCACACATAATGCCTCATAAAATACTTCCCATGAGATTTATAGGTATTATTCACAGTTAGACATGAACTTCGAGAGAAACGCATCAGAGGAAAATGGAAGGAAACCTGACTAGCTGTCGGCCGTTTCTTGGGATCCCACTGCAGCGTGTCTCTCAGGAGATGCACTGCTTCGCTGCTGGCATTTGGAATCAGGGTCTTCAAGTTATTGGGCACACAGTGGGGCCAGCGGAAGTTCATAGCACTTGACAGTTGATAGCCTTCAGGCCAGTCGGTCTGAAAGAAGGAAAAGGTAGAAAATCTTGCTCAGCCAGTCGCTATGATCGGACTTTATATTCTGGCATGTATGCCGTGTCACTGCCACATCCATACTAACTATGGTGGTGGTGGCACTGTGGGTACTGAAATGCAGGAGGATGCTAACAGAGAGACACGAAGAACAGGCAGGCTGGGGAACAGTGGGAAAGACACTGGATTTGCCACCAACTTTTTTTTTTTTTTTTTTTGGCTGAATCACGTGGCTTGCAGGATCTTAGTTCCCTGACCAGGGATTGAACTTGGGCCACGGCAGTGAAAGCGCCAAGTCCTAACCACTGGACCGCCAGGGAACTCCCCACTCCAACTTATTTTATAACTTTAACACAAGACAGTTCACCTCTTGAGATTTGGGGGTTGAGCCAAATTAGTATTTTCCCAATTGCGTTCCATGAGACATAGGTTTTAGAAACTGCTAATGAGATTTTGGGGGGGGTAAAAATAAAACAAAACACCGTGTTCTTGGCCAAATAAACTTGTGAAAGCCTCCATATTACTATATCCCCATCTTGGTGAGTCAAAGTACAATCGCTTAGAAACCCAGCAGTCAGGAGAGCTATTAGTCTCAAGTCCTCCACTTTTTCATGCACCAGACCTACGGGGCAATCAGCACTGGAGCGAATGATGGAAGATGCTGAGCAATCAGTCTTTAAGATCCCTGTTAGTTCCAACAAACTCCTGTTTTATACGACACATTCTAATGTAATTGCTTTTTATTTTTTTAAAGTGACGTGGCAGAATATATAGCTTGTATCATTCATTCACTTAGAATAGTTACCGAGGGCCTCCTATATACTTAATGTTGTTGGGTATCCAAAAAATAATCCAATATAAATCCTGTCCTTAAAGATATTATGGTCCGAAAGAGAAAATAAGACATTTATTTTAAAAACACAGTAACACAAAATAAAAAGTAACAAAGGTCACAAGAGAGGTAGAGATACAGTCATCCAGAGGAGGGACAGATTCCAGCAGGAGAGTCTGGAAATCTTGAAGAGGTGGCATTAATGATTCCTTCAGATAATTTTTTTTTTTGGTGGTACGCGGGCCTCTCACTGTTGTGGCCTCTCCCGTTGCGGAGCACAGGCCCCGGACACGCAGGGTCGGCGGCCATGGCTCACGGGCCCAGCCGCTCCGCGGCACTTGGGATCTTCCCGGACCGGGGCACGAACCCGTGTCCCCTGCATCGGCAGGCGGACTCTCAACCACTGCGCCACCAGGGAAGCCCCCTTCAGATAATTAAAAAAATTTTTTCTGAGGGTCTGGTTTGTACCAGCTAGGATGTGTAAAATAAATGCAAAGAAACACAAGACAAATCCGTTCCCTGAGTGAGCTTATGGTCCAGGAAACAGATTATGTACACAGATGATATATTAATAACACAGAACACAGTTGAACATGAAGAGATTAGAGGAATAGGGAGGAGAAAGATTACGAGGGTCTTGGAAGAGTGGGATTGGGACACATGAGACATGCACTTGGCAGTAGCGGGAGATTCTAGAGCACAGAGCCAGGAGGGGTGCAAGTGACGGATAAGGGATGAGAGTTAGGGGGCTGGGCAGTAGATATTTTTAGGAGGGGAGGACAGTACCAGAGCTGTTCTTTAGGGGAATAAGTCTGGCCACAGACTGAAGAAACGCTGGAGGGAAAAGACTTGAAGGCAGAAAGACTGGGGAGGTGCCCCCCTCCCCAGACACAGGCAGGGCTTCAGTCTGAGATACTGGCTGGAGACAGCAGGATCTATGGGCCAACTGCTGGGATAAAGAGAAAGGGGAGCAAGGGAGAGAGGAAGAAGGTAAAACTGAAACTCAGCCTCAAGGCTGGGCTCTGGGATGTGATGGGACCACAGGCAGAAGTGGGGAATGAGCGAAGGAGGCTGGTTGGGGGCTAAACAAAAAGCATTCTGGGGCTCCCCTCGTGGCACAGTGGTTGAGAGTCCGCCTGCCGATGCAGGGGACACGGGTTTGTGCCCCGGTCCGGGAAGATCGCACATGCCGCGGAGCGGCTGGGCCCGCGAGCCATGGCCACTGAGCCTGCGCGTCTGGAGCCTGTGCTCCGCAACGGGAGAGGCCATGACAGTGAGAGGCCCGCGTAAGCAGTCTGGGTCAGATGTGCTGAGTTGGAGGTGAGGGTGAGGGTGTCAGGGAAAAATCCCAGAGAAAGATGTAAATTTGTGACCAGAGTTATTAAGGAAAGGGCGAGGGCTACAGATCACATTAGGAGACGTCTGCACGGATAAGAGTTGTAGCCACGAGAACGCACAAGCTCTGCAAGGGAGCGGACAGGACGCGGGCAGAAAAGCAGAGGAAGCCAGGAAGTCTTCCACTGCAGGTAGGAGAAGGGCGTAGAGGACTACCCAGGGCAAGGAAGATCCAGAACGAGCCGGTGCTGCCCAGGGCGGGGGGCAGGGAACACAGGAAGCTGCAGCTTTGTCCCACAGGCCTTCGTCCCACATCATTACCTTTTTGGGTGTCCCCAGCACTTGGCAGATTTTGAAGATTGTGTCGATCTCACTGGCCCCGGGGAAGAGTGGCCGGAGGGTGTACACCTCTGCCATGATGCAGCCCACGGCCCAGATGTCGATGGGGGAGCTGTAGTTTGTGGACCGCAGGAGCACCTCCGGGGCCCGGTACCTGCAAGACCAAGGAGACGCTAGTTGCACACCTGCCGGTCAGAAGCAAACTAAATACACAATCAGCTCCTCAGAGCGTTTCTGTATTTCTGTTTTCTGTCTAGTTCAGGGCGGTGCATGGACTCATCAAGCAACAGCTGTAGCTGCCGTGTAAAGCTGGACTCCTCTGCTTCACGGTTTTCTATGGAGCATTTCTTGACAGGCCTCTGCTCTATAGCATTTTCGAGAAATACAGACAGTGAGAAAGAAGAGGAAAAGAGCGAGTGAGAGAGGAGGGAAAAGGAGCGAGAGAGAATATAGAGCTAGTGGTCTGTAGGCTCTTCTTGGTCATGGCCAACTGCTTAAATCAAATTCTTAGGGCCTGAAAGTTTTAATAACACCAACTGGCTGATTTTCAGACAGGTCTTTGGAGAATCTTTTACACAACTCTTAGGAAAAGGTCTTCTGGAAGCTCTATATACAGAATATTATTTAGATTATGGAAAAGCACAAGGGATTTCCTTTTTAAAAAAATTTTTATTGGAGTATAGTTGATTTACAGTGTTGTGTTAGTGTCTGTTGTACAGCAAAGTGATTCAGATACATATATTCTTTTTCAGATTCTTTTCCATTATAGTTTATTACAAGATATTGAATATAGTTCCCTGTTCCCTGTTGGACTTCCTTCTAAAATTGTTTACAACACAAGCTTTTTTAAAAAAATTAATTTATTTATTTTTATTTTATTTATTTTTGGTTGCGTTGGGTCTTTGTTACCACGTATGGGTTTTCTCTAGTTGTGGTGAGCAGGGTCTACTTTTTGTTGTGGTGCGTGGGCTTCTCACTGCGGTGGCTTCTCCTGTTGTGGAGCACGGGCTCTAGGCGTGCGGGCTTCAGTAGTTGTGGCTCAGGGCTCTAGAGCACAGGCTCAGTAGTTGTGGCGCATGGGCTTAGTTGCTCCACAGCATGTGGGATCTTCCCGGATCAGGGCTCAAACCCGTGTCCCCTGCACTGGCAGGCAGATTCTTAACCACTGTGCCACCAGGGAAGCCCCTATAATACAAGCTTTTAGGCTTGGACA
This sequence comes from Lipotes vexillifer, assembly GCF_000442215.2. NCBI lineage: Eukaryota > Metazoa > Chordata > Mammalia > Artiodactyla > Lipotidae > Lipotes > Lipotes vexillifer. The sequence continues at coordinate 4,883,738 of NW_006778796.1, forward strand.
ATGCCAACATTCCTACACATATGTGTTTCAAATGGTGTCCTTAGTGGAAAATTAGTATTTGTGACAATAATATTATCCTCAGTATAATCACATGGTCTTTAAATGGTCTTTAAAAATAAGAAATGCAAACATTAATATTATCCTCAGTATAATGGTATATTTTTAAAGAAGTGCAATTAAATCCTTTGAGGAAGATGGTACTCACCATCTGGTAGATACATAGTCTGTGTATGGAGGTCTTGATCGGATTTCTCGGGCCAATCCAAAGTCTGCAATTTTCACGAGTTCGGGTCCCATACAGAGGAGGTTCTCCGGCTTTAAGTCCCGATGGAAGAAGCCTGCAGAGGTGGTGGAGAAGGAATTCAGAGGCAAGATCGTGTCTGCATTACTCTTTGCAGCTGTATTGCTCTTTTCATGACAGTGATAGTCTGGTATGACATTGAAGGCTCTGTACATTCATCCCAATGGTAATGCAGAGCCCTTTGGACCATTCATTTCCCCTTGACAAATACAAAAATGTCGAATCATTCAAAAGTTGATCTTCATAATTTTTTTCCAAGAGAGCAAACTTCTTTTAAAATATCAAAACTCCATTATGGGCTGAGAGAACTTGGCAAAAATAAATTGTCACTCAAAGAAAAAAATATCATGCCTACCCTGCCCCAGTCAGCCAGAAAGAATTTGAGATTAAAACCATTTCAAAAGACAAGTCTTATGGCTACTGAGAGTTTACATCACAGCAAAAACACAATCACATTTTTTGTTTAAGAAACAAGGGATTTAAGAATATGACCTACTCGTATCTGAGATTCTGGTGTGTGTTGCAACAAATGTTTAAATGTCAAATACTGATTACTTTGCCCAGTAAAGAAGCACAGGGGTACATCTGTAATTCACATTGTGAAAGGCAGAGATAACTCACTGAATGGGAAGCCTGTCTCAGCTACCGCAGGGCTTTCGGGGTACATGTAGGAGAGACTCAAACACCCACTGATCAGCATCACATGCCTCTAAAGACCCCAAACCTTCCTCTTGCAGAGAGTACCACTGACAGACATCATTCTACCTGAGTCTAAGTCTCAATGGGTCATCAAAACCGGAAATACAACGGTGTCAATGCTGCTGATGGGGTTATTGGTTACCTGCCACCATTGCCAATGTTGTGAAGTTGGATTCTAAGGAGCGCATTTACGGGAGGAAGGAAGAGCTATCACTGAAGACGCCAGCTACTCACCTACCTCTGTGCCGATGCGCTCAAGTCTGCATCTCTAACGTGCCTGCTAAATCCTCTCCAGACATGTGTCTCTGATGGGACAGCAGCTGATGTCACTGTCACCCTTGCATTGACCTGTCCCAAACCACCCTTCTCCTCTCCCAAATTATCTCTCCTTCTTGAACGTTTGATATGACATCCAGGTAGCTTGTAGTTATGCTGGATCCATCTGTCCCCAGACAGTAACGGAGCTGTGTCACATTTTCCATCAAAATACCTCCTATCTGTCCTTTCTGCCCTTTCTCTGACTTAAAAATGTATAAATATGCAAGCAGTTATGAGAATGGGATATTTTGCCAGTGCATCCAGCAAGGCTCCTGTGGCCCCTAAAACATATGACCTGTGAGACCGATGGTCTCTCTTCCTAAACACTCAGAGCATCAAAAGCATGAAAAAAAGAGACGGCAGACATCATTTTCTTACAGAACAGATGGGAAAAGTGAGTCATGGGGGTAGCGGGGGATGAATTAGTCACAATCCTACCAAGAAGTGTGTCAGAGCTCTTGTCCTATCCGGCTCTGTTCTGTCCCTGTCGATCCAGACAGCCAAATCTTGATTTGTGGTGCTTGCTGGTCCTCTCAAGTCCAGATTCACCCTGTCTCTCCTCTTAGACTCCCTTTTCCTCCTCTAGTTGGGCTACACTGCTGTTTCCAAACTTCAGTGGCATTTCTCTGATAATGAAATGTCCTCCACCCCCAGGCCCCACTGCAACTCCCCCTGCCACCATCTATACAACACCCACTCAACAAACCTGCATCTCCTCCCTGTTCAGTTCATCCTATCACATCAACTATACTCAGATATAAGCATCATTCTTGGACTCCAGACCTTGGACCTTGCTTCCACCCAGGTCACGCTCCAGTACACACTGACCATCTCCTCCCATCGGTCAAGCTTCATCCTTTCCCTGCTAAGTCATCTTTAATCCTACTTCCACAGAGAACATGGGCACTAATGAAATGAGGAGAGAGAAGATTCTGGTTCCCCATTTATCCCTCTAAGCAGTTTTCCTTTCTATGGATCATACTTCAGGCCTAAAATAAACTATCAGAGGGAAAATGGCTAGGAAAAAAGTTTAACTGCAAACAGACTCTTTAAAAATAACTGATGAGGGGCTTCCCTGGTGGCGCAGTGGTTGAGAGTCCGCCTGCCGATGCAGGGGACACGGGTTCGCGCCCGGTCGGGGAAGATCCCGCATGCCGCGGAGCGGCTAGGCCCGTGAGCCATGGGCGCTGAGCCTGCGCGTCCAGAGCCTGTGCTCCGCAACGGGAGAGGCCACAACAGTGAGAGGCCCGCGTACCATAAAAAAAAAAAAAAAAAATGACTGATGAAAACTGTATTTGTCAGTTGACATATGTCACCTGTTAGACTGTATTCGAGGAAAAGCCTTTATAACTAGGAAGCATTTGTGAATATGTCTGTAGAATATCTGGCTCTCTGTTCTTTTCATTACTGAATAATAGCAATAACTATTATCAGCCTTATACCCATGAGCTCTATTCCTTGGTAATTTAAGGTATAAGACCCTCTTGTCATGTACCTTTACTTTTTTTTTTCTTTTTATGATTTCAATTATCTCTACTTTAACAAAGCATCACGATTTTATCACTATGAGAGGAAACGCTGCATAGTGGTTAAGTGTGTAGACCGATCAGGTTGCCTAATTTCAAATCTGGCTGGAAAATCACTTAACCTCTCTGTGCTTCACTTTCCTCCTCTGTAAAATGGGGAAATAACAGCATCTACCTCATGGGGTCGTTTTGCAGGATTCAACGTGTTAATATTTGTAGAGCTTTTAGTGCAGGGCTTGGCACATCTGCACCTTGCAAGAGCTTGTCACTGTTAGTAGTACGAATCCTCTCATTTTATCTTCCCCACAACCTGGCAAGGGGGACAGGCAGACACGGCTCCATTTGTTGCAGATAAGAATTAAGGCTTGTGAGGCCGGTGACGTGCTGCCCCATCCCCCCACCTGTGAGGAGGTGGCACTAAGTTCTGATCTGACTCCTGGCTGGGTACGTGTTCTGCTGATGTGTGCACTCAGGCTTGTAACAATGAGCCCACGTCTCCCTCTGAGCTTCTGATTCACAATGGAAACCCTTATTGCTGGGTTATTCAGAGATCATGCAACAGCAAAGTGCTGTTAACACAGAATCTTCCTGTTCGAAACTGTTTGGCTTTCAGAACACAGGAACAGACCACCAATTTAATTTCAGGGTACCCCATGCCAGTCGAATAACAGAGGGATTTTCTCTTTCATCCTGGCAGAAAATGCGTTGTGCTTCCTATTTTTATTAACAACCCTTGGGCAAGAAAAACATCAAGCCACAAAGAAGGCTTTCTCCCCTCCACATTCTGTTCATGAGGAATCTGATAGGAATATATGGAAATAACCAGAGAATACTTAAACATTATGAATTTCTGTAGCACACTTTCCTGCTAGGGAAGTTGTAATTTCACAGATATTACTGAATTTAAACCCACAGTGCTTTTATCAAGAAGGCCAGGAGGACAGCAACACATAGAAAGGCCAAGGGCTGACTCAAGGTCACGCACAGCAAGACAGTGGTGAAACATGGTAGCAGAGAACCACCTCTTGGGGCCAAACATTGTCCTTTAAGCCACCTAAGGCATTCTGGATTTCCTGCATGGATATCTGTAAGGGCAGGGCAAGGATGAAACATGGTTTGCATTAATTATTTAATTCCTGCAAAGTAGATCTGCTTTGGCATTGCTCGATCAGCACCAAGTGGAGCTGAGTTTTCATTCCCTGTGGGGGGGAGTAGTCACTGACATGAACCATGGCCATGGCAACCATCTGCAGCTCTGTTCTCTGCTCCCAAAGGAGTCTACTCCCAGGGACAGAATGCACCTTCTCACAGTGAGAACCAGACAACAGGGAAGAGCCTGAAACTCACAAGACAAATCTGCAAAGTGCTTTTGATTATTTCTTTTCCGTGACTGGAGGAAAAGAACAACATAAAGCTCCAAAGTTAAGTCAACACCGTATGAAAACCATTCAAAAATCATTTATCGGGCTTCCCTGGTGGTGCAACGGTTGAGAGTCCGCCTGCCGATGCAGGGGACACGGGTTCGTGCCCCGGTCCGGGAAGATCCCACATGCCGCGGAGCGGCTGGGCCCGTGAGCCATGGCCGCTGAGCCTGTGCGTCCGGAGCCTGTGCTCCGCAACGGGAGAGGCCACAACAGTGAGAGGCCCGCGTAACGCAAAAAAAAAAAAAAAAATCATTTATCAATGAAAACGAGATAGAACCAGCAAAATGAATATCCATCCCACCTCCAACTACTATCACCACTTTCTTCACTTCTTGTTCTCTGTTCTCTGTGAGAAGAGACAGGTTTTTCTAGAGAAGTGTAGCAAATGGGCACAGATATGGGAGTTAATCTCCGCTCTACTACTTTAATGCAGTGGGGCCTTTGGCAGGTATTTAAACCTCTCTGAACCTCAGTTTCCTCTTCTTTGAAAGGAATAGATACCATCTGTCTTCTCTACCTGAGAAACTGGCAAGGAAACAAATAAGGTAACGGATGAAATGATATTAAGCTCAAACTAGAACTGGCGCTTAGCTGGGGGAGAGTGTCCACAAGAATCTTAGGGAGAAGCATGGTGCTGGGGTTAGAAAAGCAAAGAAGGTCTGACCGTCCTAAACTGAGCTTTCCCTTCCACCATTTCTGAACACAATCGGAGTATGTAAGGTGTGCAAGGAAGACTGACAGTGCAGTTTCAAAGAGGTGTTTTGACACAATAATTTAGGGATGCTAAATTACTGGATATGAATATGTACTGTGTGTGTGTGCATACATGTGCATTTGTGGGTATTGGGGGGAGAGTGTATGTGTAGGTGCACATGTGCATGTGTACACGCAGATGTGTACGTGTGTATGCACAAGCATGGGTGCGTGTGTGTGTGTGCGCATCTGCGTTGATTTGATGGGATTTGGTAGAGACCTGGATAAAAGGATACAAGTTCTTTCTGGCAACAACTATCTGAGTCTCACAAAAAGCAACAAAAAGGAAAGGAACAGAAAGCCAACACATATCAACTTTCTTATAGATCCACCATGCCGTTCCCAGTACTGAGCAAAGAGCCCCAGTAACCGAGACACTATGACGGGTCCCTATGTGAAAACTTCTGGTTGACCTTTCTCTTTGGAGAATCCCTTTGATTTCTCACCATTTCTTTTTCCTGGGCTCTCAAACCTAGTAAGTGCCCCTTCTCCTCCTACTTGTCCCTAAAGACACCATACCAGAAGTTTTCAGCGTTTTGTGAACTCATACCATCCCTTGGGAAATTCTTGTGGCAAAAGTGCTCCTTCTACCCGTGTCAGTGGAATCAGAGATACCTTTTACTGAAAACTTTTTACTAGAATTGGTTCACGGGCTTGCATATCACTCTTGAATTTTTCAGCACATGCCCGCAGCTTCCAAGAACTTGTACAGACAGACTCTGTTTGTCGGTTTGTGTTTTGTTTGGCCTCTAAATGTGATGGCTGCTTAGGGGTCACAGAGCAGGCTGGGAAGGGTCCCAGACGTACCATGCAGCACAATGTCTTTTCCCCTCGCTGCCAATTTGCGTCAAATCTGAACTGACTGTATCATCAAAGGGCTTCTGCCCAGTTTCCTTATTGGGTAATGAAACTCATTTGTTGGTGCAATATTTGCAATGGCAATGATACCCTTAGACTGGGAGGGAACAGATTTCTGTCTGTGCAAGATCAGCTTGCCATCTGTCTGTGTGTCAAAGCAACCTCACATGGCCTTCTGAGGGACTCCGGGCTCCCCTGGTGGACACGTCCATCCCGAGGCTCTGCGTTCATGAGAACAAACGGACCCAACCCAAGTTGGGTCTGTGGCCAGTTAGTAACCCAGACTAGTAATGCCTCAGGACTTGCCGGAAATATAACCTCAAATGCATTGCTACTCAATACTGTTCAAAAGCTCAGCTAAGAACAATAGTGATGGAGGATTTCCTGAAGGGTATATGACCATCCATTCCTCTGGATGCCTTAAATCTCTCCCTGGACTCACCAGACCATCCCCAGAGTGAATCATACTGGGCCCCAGTAGGACCATTTTCTCTGATCAGGTGATGTAATCGGCCTATATTGAGGAAGATGACCTGAAACTGTCCCATGTAACTTGTCACTGTGTTTACCATAAAGTCATGTTACGTAAGGATCCATGACAGAAACCTCTCTGGTATCAGTACCAAGAATAGTTCTGCTTCTCTTGGGCAACTGAACTGTTTTTACCTCGGAGGACCCATGTAGGTTGTAATCGGCCGTGTTTCACGTTCTGCATATTGTCTGACAGCAAAACTCAGGCTCACATCTGTAGCCTGCTTCTTCTACTTAAGTAAAACTTGCTGACGTGTATTTTGTCGATTAACCTCACCCCGGCTATGTCCGTGCCTTGTTTTGCCTTTTTCTTTGCTTATTTTAAGTGTATTTTATTTTCCCAGATTGCATAGAACTTGTTAGACCACTTTGCACCCTTCCGAACGAGCTGAAATTGAAATACATTAAAAAAATGAAAAGCCACAGCAAAGCAGTGTTAGTTAGTAGGTTAAACATCATATGTGAAGCTTCTATGAGTTCTAATCATAGGTTCCTGATTAACACACCAGTTAATGGTCAGGAATAACTCTTAGATCTGTAACTAACAAGCTTAATGTTAAAGCCTAACGAATAAGAACACACAGACATGATAAATAATGAGGGAAATTCAGAAATCAAGCTACAGAAGATAATATATTCCAAAAGCCACTGTCAGCCTCTCAACTCTTCAATTTTTTTCTGGGAGTCAATTACAAAAGACACTGATGCTTCCTACGTCTTCTACCTGATGACAGCATTTCACCGCTATTCCAAAGCACAATACTCCAAATCACCTACCGTGTTTGTGAATAAATGCAAGTCCTTGCAATATCTGATACATGATATTTCTTATAGCAGATTCAGGAAACAACTTATTTCTGTATAGGGCAGAGGAAAAAAATGTTATAAATCTAGATTTATGAAATTTGTTAATGAAAACAAAGCCCCTGTTTTCATGTTCTTTTGGTTATACAGTAAGAATTTAAGGAAACACTTGCTGACATGCTAATTTGACTAGATCCTCTGATAATAAAGATCAAAGAAAAACAACTGCTTTCCATGTAAGAGAGCATACCTTACAAGCACCAAATCAGTTATGTTATAAAAAAGAAACGATCAAACATTTAATAACAAACCAAAAAAAAAATTACCTCCAATGTATCATATAAAAATCTCCTCTCTCCATAATATAATTAAAGCTTAAAATCTTTTGATGGGGAAAATCTGAGGTCTTTCAGATGAAGGGCTTATGAGATGCAGTGGATAGTGACATTTTCCCCTGGTTGGGCAAACCACACAGCTTCTCTGCTGTTATTGACAATGGAAATGATATTTGTTCACTGAAATCACCCAGAAGGATGCTCTGAATGGCATTCAACTGCCACCAGGAAAATGTGCCCAAGAGGTTCTATATGGTTTACTTTTCAAGTCCAAAATGACCATCAGAGGTAAGTTTTTTTTATTAGTTTCTTTGTCTTCCCAGCATGCGAGCCCTGTGCACTGTAGTAAGAAAGGCACTGAAAGGAACCTGGAAGTTCCGATGGATGGCTCAGAATGAATGAAGCTGCTACACCCCTCACTTGTGGTCACTCTGCCCATACAGTCCTGTTGAGGAGAGCTGCAGAGTATCTGTTATATCTCTGAGTCTGTTAGGGTAAATAACCCATTAAGACATTCAAGACGGCTGCACTGAAAGCAGCTTCTCTGCCGTTATCACAGGCCCTCCAAAGCAGCAATGCAGATGGGCAGCTTTAAACAGCCAAGGCCAAGCAGCATGACCACAATAAACAAAAGCAGAAAGAAAACACATCCACTTTGCAACATTTATTTCTAAGATCATGATGACCACACTGTACCTTTCTTTAATGAGTTGGTAAAGATTTTCCTTCATGTACTCAAAGATAAAATACAGATGATCATTTTCCCTGATAACCTCTTTTAATTTTACTACATTGGCATGGTTGAGCTTCTTTAAAGACTGAAAGGCGAAGAAGAAAAACAAAAAAATTAGAGCAAGTCTGTTGTTGAAAAAAGTAATTCCACATACACTTAGGGAGAAACACCCAACTCTAGAACCACAGAGTGCCACAATTCATTTGTTATTGACAATGTGTTAATAAATGGTATTTCTCTGAAGTTGGTATTAACTTTATGTAGAAAAACCATTTCAATTAACTGACTAGGAGGTAAGAACTTGACCATAACTGGAACTTCTGGCTGCCCCCAGGACCAGGCAGTGGGCCAGGGCTATTTTAGGTGCACTCCCTCCAGGTGATGGAATTCACGCCATGAAAGTGGCCAGAGGGGAGTCCATTGAGGCTTTGATTGATCTGATACTGAAGAGGCAGCTGCTGGGAGCTGAGATCACCAGCCAGCAGTCTTGCAGACACTCTGAACAGGAAATTGCTCAGACAGAGGCTGGCAGCCTGATTCTCGCAACTCTCTTCTGACACGTGTGTGTCCATGGGACGTATAGCGCTCCTTACAAGGTGAGTGTTCAAGGACGGGAGAAGGAGGAGCAATCTCACTGGAAAGACACTGAGGTGAGATGGGAGAGACACCTCTGCTTCCACGAACAGCAAAGGTAAAAAAGTCAAGCGGGGGACGAGGAACAGAGGGTGGCTCAGAAAATGGTAAGTGACCTTCTGATTATTCCCCACGCGCATGTGTGGTTTTCCTCCTCCTGGAACATACACGTGAGTGCAGCCATGCGCAAGCTATTTTCTGTTTGCATCACTGGCTCTGTCCACAGTGAACAAATACACTTTCATATTGGTGAGCAGTAATCCAGTTCATGTGTGACAGCCGGACACCCAACTGTGGGTTTGCTCACCAGGTGATCAGAATTTGATAGACCGTCTCCTTCAAGAATGCCTCAAGGGGTCACCGTGGCAGGGGCTTGAGCCCTTTAATTCAAAAAGCCTCTTCCTCATAGAGACGTGAGTCCGATAATAATAAATTGTAAAGCCCTCTTTATCTTTGAATTTCCTTCAGAGGAACATTCCTTCTATAAAACAAACAGAATGTCTGAAGATGAAAGTGTTAACATGAGTGTCCGAATCTGGAAGGACACTCAGTAACGACACACCCAAGGGATCAGAGCTGGGGAATGTGCAATATGACCGAGTTACTTCAAGCAGCTGGGAAGAGGGAGGAAATATGGCCGGTGAATGAGAACAAAATAAGACTCTTCTGGAACCTCTTCCCTGAAAGACAAGCTTTTGCCAAGTGCCTCTCTGGCAGGAAATACTCAGCTGTTTTGGCCAAATGGCCACAGATCCTTCCAGAATGACCCAACAGGCTGATTACTTTTTCTAGTTGGGTTGGATTTCTGGTTCTCCATGAGTAGCAAGCATTGCCTAACTTGTAAGCATTCACCAGACTCTCATGGACTGCAGGCGTCTTTCCTGCTTGTTTGCTTAAAATGTACCACCAGCAATGGCTGAGGTGTCCAGTGGATGAGTAGCAGAATGAACAGGGCAGATTCATTCAGAGGAAAATGAAGTCGTTTTCAAAGCTTTGCAAGAAGAGAATTCTAGGCAAGGAGTAGGACCGTCTGCTGCAAGTGTGTTTTGAGCATGAATTACTGGCCCAAGTCTAACAGTGGCTCCAGCTCTCGTTTCTCAGTGAGGCTCAGGGGCAAGTTAAAGTCTATATCAGTTTAATAGAAAAAGAATTAATTTAAAACATGAATTAATTTTGTGGAGGACTTCATGTGATTCATTTTCAAGAGGTATATTTCCAGAAAGAAGGCATCTTGTGTTGGCTTGGGAAAGGCTTCCAAAAAGATGTAGAGGCAGGACAGTTGTATCAGGCAGAGAGGGAGCACATCAGGGGGATGCTTCAAGGAGGAGTAATCTGCAAGCTCTCAGTGGTCGGTGAGAGTCTCATACACAAGACTTGAAGGAAGAATCAGGCTTGGACAAACTCGGTGGGAGGGCAAGGGCACGTCAGGAGGGAGACCCTCAGAGACTGGGTGTGGGAGCGAGTGGCCACCCAGTGTCGGAGGGATGAGAACTGCCCGGATGCCAGGTGGATGCCCACTGAAGTATTCTGACAGACCCTGGGCTTGAGACCAAGCTTCGCTGCCTAGAGCTGTGTTTCCCTCCAGCAAATTACGGAATCTCTGGGCCTCAGCTGTGCTCATCGGGAAATTCAAGATACTAAGACTTTCCTCATCAGGTGGTTGTGGGGATGAAATAAGACAGAGCACGTAAGGTGCTGCCTGGCCCATAACAGCTGCTCAGTAAGTGGTAGCTGGTGTGTGAGTGAACAGCTGAGTGCTAGGGAGATGAGAGGTGTGGAGAGTGGGGACCACAGGCCACTGCAATGAGCTATGGTTTCTGAGTGCAGGGGTAAATGATAATTAACACAAGAGGGAGAAAATATGAGCACTGAGGGAGGCAGAAGTTCTAGAAAATTCAGACACTGGTGTCCACTAAGCAGTTGGATATATGGGACTGAGGCAGGGGTCAACAAACTTTTCTGTCAAGGGACAGAGAGTAAATATTTTGGGCTTTCTAAGTCATATGGTCCCTGCTGCAACTACTTAGCTTTGCCAGTGTAGTGTGAAACCAGCCACAGATAATATATAAACAAATGGACACGGCTGCGTTCCAACATTCTTTTTTTCGTTTTTTACAAAAACAGGCACTGGGGTATTTACTGACCCCTGGTCTAAATGCATAAGAAAGATAAAAGATGTGATGGGGCTGCTGAAGCAAGGAGAAATGAATAAAATCACCCAGGAGGAGAAGCCAGAGCAAAGGAGAAAATTGCTGAGAAGAGAATGTGAGGAATTATCCATACTTAAAGGGTGAAATCATAGAACCACTGGTGAAAGGCAAGAAGAGGCAGAAGAGGTGGGTCAAAGCAGAGTCACAGAGACCTGGGAAAGGAGAGGAGGAAGTGGTCCACAGACAAGAAAATGTCTGAGAAGATGATCCTGGACTTTTTTAAAAAATCTTTTGGCCACGCCGCACAGCATGTGGGATCTTATTTCTCCGACTAGGGATCGAACCCGCGCCCCCTGTGTTGGCAGCACAGAGTCTTAACCACTGGACCACCAGGGAAGTACCAATGATCCTGGACTTGACAGCTGGTGGCTTTTAGGAGAGCAACTTCCGTAGAGTTGCAGAGGTGAATGCCTGATTCAGTTAAGTGGAAAGTCAGTGGTGGTTGGGGAAGTGACAGCAGAGGGGGTGCTCTGGAAGGTAAGGTCAGGAAGGGGAAGGGGTGGGAGCTCCAGGGGAGGGAGGGCTAAGCCTGGTTAGACAGAACAGTGGGCACATTGATAGACTGAAGACAAGGAGCCAGTGGAAAGGATTTTAAAGATATGGGAAGGTTTATAATAGCCAAAGGTGTCCCAGTGTCCATCAATGGATGAATGGATAAACAATATATAGTAGATCCATACAATGGAATGTTAATCAGCCTTAAAAAGGAAGGAAATCCTGACACATGGATGAATTTAGAAGACATTCTGCTAAGTGAAATAAGCCAGTCACAAAAATGACAAATACTGTATGATTGCACTTATGAGGTACCTAGTGTAGTCGACAGATAGAATGTAGAATGGTGCTGTCCAGGGGCTGGGAGGAGGGATTCATGGGGAATTATTGTTTAATGGACACAGAGTTTCAGTTTTGCAAGATAAAAAGAGTCCTGGAGATGGGCCATTCTGATGGGTGTACAACATTATGTATGTACTTAATACCACTGAACTGTACCATTTTTAGGTCAAATACGCAATTCTATATCTATTTTGAGTCCTTTGGGTTCTAGGATGGACACCTTTATCGCTGTTCTAACAATCTGGACTATTTCTCTGATTATCTACCTGGCAACCTGCCACTTCCCTTTGAGTTGTTGTTAACCTTAATGCATAGGCATTGTTTGCAGAAAATGTGCAAAGGAGCCTTCTCCAGAGATGGCTACAAAATGTCATTACTACATATGTTCAACTTCTGGATAGTATGGCAGATTTTCTAATGTTGTCCAGTTTGCTATGTAAACAAAATTGTGCAAAGCTTTAAAAAAATGGTCAAAAGGTAAGTACTATGTATATTTCATCACCATTTGAAAGAAAAGAGACACCAGTGAGAAACTAGTGAAAGTTGAATAAATCTGTGGTTTAGTTAACAGCACTATTACCAAGGTTTAAAAAGTACATGCACACACACCAAAAAACTAAAAAAAAAAAGTGCACACACATAAATAGCACAGCAATCTTCTCTCAGCTGTCAGCTGCATTATGTTATCATCTGCCTCCTTTTTCAACATCAGTGAAACAATTCAAACTGTATGAACTATAAATCTATGCATGTATAAAGCTATTTTAATCAACCATACCATAAATTATCCCTTTGTGTATTAATAAATACCTTGACCTCCCGAAGGTTCATGCATTCCTCCCAGGAATAAAACTTTCTTTTCATTCTAAAAGAGAAGAAAGAAACAAATAGCACGTTTATTCCCAGTAACTGGCTATGCTTTATCTTAAAAAAAAATGTTTTCATTCTGAACCTAATGAACAGTGCTTAAAGTGGGTTCCAATTTCTACCAGATACTATACTATCCAAAACAGCATTTTATTTAAAAACCTGGCAGTGCAATCAATCCTCCAGCACAAAATTTCCCAGCAGAGTTATCATGAGGGCATTGCAAAGAGGCCTGGACTGCTGTCTTGCTCTGTCACTAATTAGCTAACCCTGCCCTGGAGTAAAACCCCCCAGGCTTATTTTATCTGGACCAGAGCTGTCCAATCAAACTTTCTGTATTGGTGGAAATATTCTGTACTGTCCAGTATGGTAGCCACTAGACACAGGTGACTACTGAGCACCTGGCGTGAGGCTAGGGCAACACAGAAACTGAACTGTCAATTTAAATTTTAAATTTAAATTTAAATGATATATGATTACTTGCCACCATGTTGGACGGCATAGGGATGGACACTCCGGTACAGGGGTTGGCAAACTATGGCCCACGGGCCAATTCCACCCGACCATCTGATTTTATATAGCCCGTGAGACAAGAATGGCATTTATACTTTTAAATGGTTGGGAAAAACAAAGCAAAAGAAAAATAATAATTTGTGACATGTGAAAATGATCTGAAATTCCAGTTTCAGTTTCCATAAACGAAGTTTTGTTGGAACACAATCACACTCATTTGCTTCCATATGATACATGGCTGCTTTCCCACTACAACAGCAGAGCTGGGTTATGACAGAGACCACATGGCCTGCAAAGCCTAAAACATTTACTGTCTTGCCCTTTGCAGGAAAAGTGTGCCAACCCCTGGTCCAGAGCCTGAGGGGAGAGACAGACAGCCTGGTGAGCTGGCCAGAAATCTAAGGGTTCTCTCTTTCATGGCCCTTCAACCACATCGTCTCATTTGAATCTTATAGCAGCACCATGAGACAGATGGGATGGGTGGAAACTAAGAAACAGAGAAGTTATGCCATTTCACCAGGGTCTCATTGCTGGCTAGTAACAGATCAACTCTCATCTCTCCCCCTCACTCTGAGAGTCTGTCCCAATGTCACACTGTCTCCCAGCTGAGTGACCATTTCCTTTATTCATGCCCCAGATATATTTTAGCCCCTGCTACACATGGCAGAGGCCCAGGCACTGGAGATACAATGATGGGCAAGATGTTGCTCGTGGAACCGACCTCGGAGCAGGAAGGCAGGTCATCAATCGACTTCTGTGCTGAGTGCCATGAAGGGAAGAGACAGGGCACCATGAAAGTAGACCCCAACGTGACCTAATCTTGTCTAAGGTATCAGGAAACAGCCTTCCAGTGAAGTGGTATTTCAACCAAGTCCTGAAGGACCAGGAGAATTTGGCCTGGTCGGAGGCGTGGGGTAGTGAGTAGCATGGGAAGACAGATGGCAGAAAGGTATCTGGTGAGTTCAAGAAGCCAAAAGGCCAGTGTGGCCAGGACAAAGCAGGCAAGGGAGTAGTGGAAGGAAATTCAGCCAAAGAAAACAGGCAGGGGCCGAGTGAAGCAGCAAGTTGTAAAATTGGGGGCTTGACCCTAAAACTGATAGGAAGACATTAAAAGCTCTTCCTTTGGGATCCCTGAAAGCAGAGCCTGAGGCAAGGACTTGGGTGCAGGGAGTTGATTTGGGAGGTGATTCCAGGAACCCAGGGCAAGGAGCAGGGAACCTGAGAACAGAGAGGGGGAAAACCCATGAAAGGACACATTACAGAGCTGACACTGCAGTGGGCAATGGGGGCTCAGTCCTGCTGGGGACCTTCTGTGGACCAAGCAGGAGCACCTTGGTTGAGTCTCCCACGTGCACCTGAGGTGGGATACTGGTGGCGGGCACATCACTGCACACCCCAGCACACTGAAGTCAGGTGGGACGAGGGGACATGACAGGGCAGCAAAGAAGGTTTGGTACAATTGATTTTAGACAATTAGACTCATGTGTTTAATATAATCCCTTCAGGCTGGAATGGACAGGGGTAAGAATGGAAGCCAGGAACCCTAGAGAGGAAAGTATTCTAGAGGCAGAGGTGGTAAATGATAATGAATTGAATGGGAGGTTAGCAGTGGGGAATTGGAGAAGTAGGTGGGTGGATCAGATAAATATCTGGTAGTTAGAGTCTATAGGACCAGACGACCAATGCTGGGGCACAGGGAGTGGGTGTTGGGGGACTCCCAGGCTTTGCGGGGATAGAAATGTGTCATTTATCAAGACAGGCATTATATGCTGGATGTAAGTTCAGCTTTGGGTATGATGAGTGTGAAGTGTCTTCAGGGCATCCAAATGGAGATGTTGAGAAGGCAACTGGATATAGATGAGTGTGGCAGGCAGACTCTAAAATGGTCCCCAAAGCCCCCCACATCCTGGTATTCACAAACTGGCATAACCCCCCTTCTTTTAATTACTTGCTTCTAACTAATAGAATACAGCAGTTTGAGAGGATACCCCTTCTGTGATTAGTTTACAAATGCAATAAGATGTCACTTCCATCTTGCTTGAAGACTCTCATTGCCTTCTTGACTTCCATGTCCTGATGGAGCAAGTTGCCATGTTGTGAGCTGCTCTTTGGAGAGGCCCACATGGCAAGGGACTGAGGGCAGCCTCCAGCCAAGAGCCAGCAGAGGACTAAGGCCCTCAGTCCAGCAACCCCCAAGGTACTGAATGCTGCCCGAGTGAGCCTGGAAGTGGATCCTTCCCCAGTCCAGCCTTCAGATGAGATCCTAGCACCAGCTAGCTGCTTGACTGCAGCCTCATGAGAGACCCCAAAGCAGAGAACTCAACTAAGCCAGGCCCAGACTCCTGACCCACAGAAACTGTGAGATAGTTGTCTTAAACCACAATTTTGGGGGGTACACTGTTATGCAGCAACAGGTAACTAATACAATGGGTCTGGACTCAGATTGCAAAGGGCGAGTGGGGTGGCGGGAGCAAAACCGTAGTCACCAGACTATCACAAGTGTAAAGGATCCAAAATAAGTCATTTCATTTCTCAGTTTCAGTTTCCTTTCCTATAAAATATTTCTTAATCTGCATGTTACTACCTCCCCATATGAGAAGATCCTTGGAACAAGTACTAGAGCTGTATGCAAAGTAGTGCATCTAACATGGGGATGTGTTTAAGACTCTAACATGAGCATCCCAGAGTTCACAGTCATCTAACCCACAGCAATCAATGTCTGAGATACTACTCCATGCCTCCCCTGTAGAAACTTTTCACAGATGAGGAATGGAGAGCATAGAGTTAAAACTATGTTGACAATGTGTCACTGAGGATGGATTCCTGAGCATGAAGGATAAAACTTACTTTTTAATAGCAATCAGTTCCCCAGACTCGATGCTTCTTCCCAGCAGGACGGAACCATAGGTTCCATCCCCGAGTTGCTTGATGGTTGTGTATCTATTCATGGTGTGCCCGCTCAGGCCGGACACTCATCTCAGGGCCAAGGCAGATCAGTCCTGCAGCCGCAGCAGACCTCCCCGGAGTGTAACCAGATTTTTCTGTGGCAGCACCAGCACAAGGTATTCAATAGAACGTGACTATCTCCCAAATACATATTTTCAAAGATGAGTCTTCTGCCTGTAGAGAAAAATGAAAGACAAGGATAAATGTTAATGTACATTCTATGTCTGTCTAAATCAGGGGCCAGCTGTAACCCCCAGCCTGCCACCTGTTTTTTTTGTAAATAAAGTTTTATTGGAACACAGTCATGCCCACTCACTTGCATATTGTCTGCAGCTGCTTTCACGCTACACAGCAGAGTAGGTGTGACACAGACTGTATGGCCCACAAAGCCTAAGGGATTTATTATTGTACGCTTTACAAAAAAAAAAAGTTTGTTAACCTCTGGTCTAA
Organism: Lipotes vexillifer; assembly: GCF_000442215.2. Lineage (NCBI taxonomy): Eukaryota > Metazoa > Chordata > Mammalia > Artiodactyla > Lipotidae > Lipotes > Lipotes vexillifer. Next base: position 4,900,476 of record NW_006778796.1, read on the forward strand.
ATAATGCTCTTTTCCAATTTTTTATAAAATGAGACACAGCGTTCTTGGAAAGTGATTTTATCACTGACTCAGAAATGAGTCAGCTGCAATTTGATGCCTTTCTGCTGACTAACCACTGTAGGCAAACACGACATGATAACTATGGTCGATGGAAATTGCTGAGCTACAAGAATCCATGCTAAATATACTGTGTTCTGCTTAATTCAGCTACAATTAACAATGTAAACATACAAAGGCCAAGAAATGCTTAAATTAAGGTTCTCCTGATATAGAACTTACATGTGCTCCATGAACTGTTTGTGGCTAGGCAACAACAGTATTTTATTAATATTATTTTTATTACTAGATATTCAGAAACTAAGCAAAGAACTAGTAATTTTTTAAGGCCTGCATGTAGGGTGTGTCTCTTTTAAAGTCCTTCAGTTGTGTTCTTTAAAAAGATAAGTCATGGGACTTCCCTGGTGGAGCAGTGGTTAAGAATCTGCCTGCCAATGCAGGGAACACAGATTCAAGCCCCAGTCCGGGAAGATCCCACGTGCCGCCGAGCAACTAAGCCCGTGCACCACAACTACTGAGCCCGCAAGCCACAACTACTGAAGCCCACGTGCCACAACTACTGAAGCCCATGCGCCTAGAGCCTGTGCTCCACAACAAGAAAAGCCACCACAATGAGAAGCCCACATATGTGAGGAAAAGTAGCCCCTGCTCGCTGCAACTAGAGAAAGCCCGCGTGCAGCAACGAAGACCCAATGCAGCCCAAAATAAATAAATTTATAAAGAAAAAGATGTCATTGATTTTTCATTTATAAAATTGAGTGTCATTCAGTCTGCCTATAATGAAGAAAATGCAGTACATAACTTAAGTGATTGCAATGCCTTTAGGCAAACAAACATTAATAAAATGTAAATGCTTAAATAAGAACACTAAAGACATTAAAAAAATACATCTGTCAAAGTACTAATCTGAAAAATCAAAAGATCGGAAAAGAATGATAGAATAAGTGACATTCTGCATCTAAATCGAGTCAATGCAGCTTCTCCTTCCAGAAGAATTCCAGTCAATAAATGTAGAAGGAAGGAGGGAAATAAGAAATTCGCTATTAGGCAAATGTCACAATTTGTTGCAGACAAGATTCGCCGATGGATGCAAATATTGGTCGATGAACGTTTGAGGAGAAACAGGCTATTCGCATAGTTTCAAAGTATCTTTGGGAATTCCCTGGCCGCCCTTTCACTTACCAGGCCCAGTTTCTTCGATCTCTCATTGGGGAACTAAGATACAAGCCAAATGGAGCAGCCCAAAAAACAAAGTATCTTTAAGACATTCATTAACGTCAAAGGGAAAGATGGTAACTCTACAGGCAGAAATCTAACAGAAACCTCCTTACCCAAGTGATCAAGTTCAACATCAACATTACTAAGACATACGACACCATGTACCCTGGATATGATGCTCTGAGGAGGGCACACCATCACCTCTGTGGTGTTCTGTCAAAAATGCAGAACCTCAATCCACTCATGAGAAGACGTCAAACTCAAAATGAGGGACGTGCTACAAAAAACTGACCGATACTCTTCAAAAGTGTCAAGATCATAAAAGGCAAGGACAGACTGAGGAACTGTCACAGATTGGAGGCAAAGAAGGAGACATGACAACTAAACACAATGTGAGAACCTGAATAAGATCCCAGAACAGATAAAAGACATTAGTGGAAAAGTTGGTGAAATTTGAATAAGGTCATAGTTTAGTTGGCAGCACTGTGCCCAAGCTAACTTCCTGAGTTTGATCATTGTCCTATGGTTATAGAAGATGTTAATATTAGGGTAAGCTGGGTGAAGAATTGCTAAGAACTGTCTGTACTATTTTTGTAACATTTCTGAAAGTCTAAAATTAGTTCAAAATTAAAAAGTAATTCTAGTCTATGTTTTTGTGAAGGCTTTACATGACCTTGAGAAACCTTAAGAACTGTAAAGGTTATTCCTGATTTCACCATATTCTACCATATAACTGGAAAACCTTTTAGATATCAAGCTTACTTGCCCCTCTCCCACTCATTCCCATTTCCCCATAGAACCATTTTAAGGTCCCTGGTTTGAAGAGCATTTTCCTTCTTTCGAAGCTCTACAGGATGAGACAACTTACAACTTCCTTCAGCAGCTCTTTACAGTGATAGATTCCATTGCTGATTAATAAATATTTATAAAGCACTTCCTGTGTGACCCTATGTTAATATCTGGGGCTACAAAGACCAATAAAATATGGTCCTTTTTTTTTTTTTAAAGATCTTAGTGTCTCATGGCAGAGGATGAGAGTGGGTGGATGCATACTCATGAATATGCACCAAGATATTTCATGTACACTGAGGGTACAGGATGTGGGGAGGGGTTAAGGAGAAAGCCCCCTGGCTTCTAACTTGGTTGATTCCACTTGGGCTCAGGAGAGCAGTAAGGAGAGTCTTCATAAAAGACTGAGTCTTGAAGGAAAAAGAAAAGTAGGTGTTTTGTAATGTAGGGGATTCTAGCATTCCAAGGAGCAGAAAAGAAGGCACAGGGGCTTGAATCTGGGGTGGAGGGGAAGGTGGGAGCTTGGAACTGCAAAGAGTTAACCCCAGAAGTTTGCTTGTTGAGAGCCTCAAATGACATTTCAAAAAACAAGGCTTTGACTGGATCCTATAATAAAGGAGAAGAAAACACTATAAAGGTCACTCATGGAAACAATTAGGATATGGATTCTAGATTAAAGTATTGTATCTGTATTAAGTTTACTAAAATTGATGCCTGTCCTGTGGTTGTGAAACAGCATAGTCTTATTCTAAGAAAATACACCCTGAAGGATTTGTAAGCAAAGGGCCATAATATATGCAAATTATTCTCAAGTGGTAAAACAAAAATTCTGTGTGTGTGTGTGTGTGTGTGTGTGCGCGCGTGTGTGCGTATGTGGAGAGAGAGAGAGAGAGAGAACAAACACACAACGGGGTAAAATGTTAACACAGGGTAAATTGGGGAAAAGGTGTATGGGTCTTCTTTGTACTGTCCTTGCAACTCTGTATGTTTGAATTATTCTAGACTAAAAGTTTAAAAAAATTCTCAAAATGGTAGAGGAAGGAAATCTTTAAAAAGATAATACATATCTTAAGCATTTTTTTCAGCCTAAAACATTTTAATGTAGGTTAACTTAATAAAACCTAATATGAACTTGCTCATAAGACAGAACACATCATACATCATGGCTCCTCCATTTCATGATTTGTGCATTGTGGACTGTTTTGGATTCAAGGTGTGTCTCAACATAACATAGAAAGAGCATTTGGGTCACAACATAAGCAATTTTGGGCTCTGTGTTTGTTTTCCCCTCTTTTTCTTTTTCATATTTATCTCCATCTATTTTTGATATGACATACGATTTCTGCATCATTCATAATTTCATTTTCCAACAAATTAAAATTCCCAAATCACTGTTGTATGTCATCTTCCTTAAAAAAAAATCACTGGAACTTTGATCTGTCAAAAATCAGCTAACTCATAAATTACATGCTTTAGTTATTTATTTTTTTAAAGTAGGCTTTGACCTAGAGACAATGGGAAGTCAATTAAGGTTTTTTTGGTTTGTTTTTTATAAATTTATTTATTTGTTTATTTGGCTGTGTTGGGTCTTCATTTCTGTGCGAGGGCTTTCTCTAGTTGCGGTGAGCGGGGACCAGTCTTCATCGCGGTGCGCAGGCCTCTCACTGTCGCGGCCTCTCTTGTTGTGGAGCACAGGCTCCAGACGCGCAGGCTCAGTAGTTGTGGCTCACGGGCTTAGTTGCTCTGCGGCATGTGGGATCTTCCCAGACCAGGGTTCGAACCCATGTCCCCTGCATTGGCAGGCAGATTCTCAACCACTGCGCCACCAGGGGTTTTTTTTAACAAGAAAATAACATGATCAGATTTGCATTTTGTAATCCAGTTAGAGTATTTTTCTTAATGTCCAACCGAAACCTGCCTATTCTAATTTAAGCTAATTTCCTCCCGCTTTGTTTTTTTTTGTGTGAATATAAAGAAACTATCTCACGAAAATGTGATGTACATCAAATTAGTAATCAAATGTGTATCTCTCAACCTCCTCTTGCTGTAATTACACAACCTTTCCTCACAGGACCTGTTTTCCACTCCTTTAATTATCTTTGGCATTCATCTCTGAATCCTCACACATTTCTCCATGTCTTTGATGAACTGTGGCAACCAAAACTTAATAACGGTCTACATTCCAGTAGCCTGTGGGCTCTCCCCCACTATTTTTGCAATGGCATTATATATAATAATAATAATTCATATCTATCAATTATTAATCATAGAAGCCTTTCTTTGATAGTTAGTTCCTCATCTACTAAAACTGCATAATTGGGACAATGTCTTCATAGATTATCAATGAGGAAAAGCTATCTTGAAAAAATTAAGAACTTTACTGAAATCATGATAGAGTGGGTCATTCATTCAGTATACAGTCACCCTATGATTCCTCCTTGTTACTGTCTGACACATTATCATAGAACAAAATTCAATTTCTCTGGCAAGATTTGACCCTCACCAACACTTGGCGGTTGCTTTTTAATTTTATTTCAGGTAATTACATACCAACTGTAAAATGGATCAGACTAGAGTCTCTTTCTTCAGGCACTGAAGTCAGGTTGACAATTTCATTCAAACTTTACCAAGATGCCAAGCACTATGCAAGGCTTCTGGGGCACATTATGGATAAGAGAAGGTCCTTCCTTTAAATAACTCCTAATCAACACGAACATGGAAAATGTAGGAAACGCTATAAGCCCATGGTAGAGAGAACAACAAACTCTTGGGAGGAGGGAGGGATCAGACACCCCCTCAGAGAAGAGGTAATATTGAGGTTTGAAGAATGAGCAAAGTTTTACTACACAGAAAAGGGAGAGAAAGGAATTACAGATGGAGGAAACTCTGCAAAAGGTTGGTGGGTATAAGAGCTTGGCATGCTCATGAGAGCTTACGGTTCCTACACTGGGTGAACGAAAGAATCACCTGGGGAAATTTTAACAAATACTGATGCCCAGGCCCCACCTCTAAGAGTCAGGTCGAGCTTGGGGACTGAGTTTTGATAATTTAGAAAGCCCTCCAGGGGACTGTAATGTGCAACCCCATTGTGAGGTACAGGGCTAGGACATAAAAGCCACGGAGGGCAGTAAGGAAGTGCAGGGAATGGCTAGAAACTTGGGGTGGGACCCAGCTGTGAGGGCGTACATCTGTCATGCAGGAGTTTGGTCTTTACCCTGCCACACAGGAGCTCTCTGGGGCTTTTAAGCAGGGAAATGACATGAGGGAGACCCCCCCGGACTATATAAACTGATGTTAGAATAGAGAGACTAGAGGCAGAGAGACTAGATGGAGGGTACTGCAATAGTCAGGTGAAATATGTAGAAGGCCTGAACAAAGGCACCAGACAGGATGAATGTTATAGAGAGTAGGAGACACAATGGGTTCTGTTTTCTAAGGTGTTGAATTTGAGATATGTATGAAACCTCTCACTGGAGATACTCTAAGGTTGCTTTATTTTTTTCCCCCAAAGATAATGCATTATTGGAGTTCTTATTAGGAGGACAGCATTCAGACAATGCTAATACCTTGCAGAGCTCTGGGGTACTCATAGAACACTACATGAATGGTGTCCACTGGAGTTTTGCAACATGGCAGCTGCGGATCCGGAACAAGGGACATGACAATCTCAACATACACCTGAATTACTGTTCAACTTTGGATAACAAACTTCAAGAAAGATATTCAGGAACATAATAAGGGGCCTAAATGAAAGCACGATAAGAGTAGTTGAAGAAAGAGAGAATACATGAAGAAAAAGGGACTTAGGAAGCTGTGGTGATTGTTTCAAGGGTCCAAAGGAGTATCAGAGAGGAGGCTTAGTTACACTATACACAGATCTAGAGAACAGAACCATGACAACTATCTGAGCTTTCTGTTCTCTAGTGAATTATTTCCTAAACTAAAAACAATGATGTGGTATTATTCAAACTAGCATTAGACAAAAAGGAGCATTCAACCCATAGTCAACTCTGAGCATATCCTAGCAGGAAGTGGTTACTGACTTTTGAGATCAGTATTGTTCAGTTGTTCACCATTTTTGTGGTGGCCTGAATATGATGACTCATGTTATACTCTGAAAGGAAAGGACAAAAACTCACTGCTGCTCTGGGAAGACAGCAGGGTGATGGACAGCGCACTAGGAAAAAGAAGGGCGATATGACAGATGCCATTGATGATCTACCCCATAGCAATGTTCCTCTTGCTGCTTAGTTTATAGATCTCTGATTTTATTCACGATTCAGTACACAATCAGGGATGGCAGCCACCTACTACAGCCCCAGGGCATGAACAATGATCAGTTGAAGCCAAGCCAAACAATTCTATTATACTTCCTTCCTACTGAATACTGTTTAGGGGTGGGACCATGGCTCTGACTTAACGAGACGGAAAGGAAGGTGAGCTGGTGAGGGAAGAGAAGGGCTTCTGGGAGGGATTCTACTCTTTGATAGAGACAGCTGCCAAAGGGGTTGTTGCCCCGTGTTTCTGCCTTGAACATGGTTGTATAAAGCTGTAATATTCAGAGCTGAGACAGTCTTCTGGTGATTATGAGACGTCAGCCCTAAAGATGAGAATCCCAACTGCTGAGGATGGATTAAGAGAAAGAAGCTGAATCCTGGATGACATCACTGGGCTGCTGCATGATCCCTGAAAATATCTGCTTTAGATTTCTTGTTATATGACCTAATCAAAAGTCTTTGTTGCTGAAACCACCATCAGATATTCTGTCAAGGACACCTGAAAGCATTCCTCTGGAACACACACAGTGACCAGGGAATGGCCCTTGGGGTAAGTTTCTGGCAGGGCAGAGATGACCAAAGTGCTACAGTTGTACAAGCAAGAAGTCACCATGTAGACCACTAGCCAAAAATCTCAAGGAAGGCTTAGGGCCACTGATCCCTAAATAATGGCTAATTTCTCTCGTCAAGGACATGTCATTTACTGATCCATGCATCACTGGCAAAAAACAATTAAAATAATTTTTTCTTACTAACAGTATTAGTTTTCCACAGCTGCTGTTCACGAATTACCATAAACTTGGTAGCTTAAAACAGCAGAAATGTATTCTCTCACGTTTCTGGAGGCCAGAGTCCAGAACCAGTATCACTGGGTAGAGATCAAGGTATTGGCACCTCCTCCAGAGGTACTGGCTCACTTCTTCCTTGTCTCTTCCAGTGTCTGATGGCTGTTGGTGTTCCTTGGCTCGTGGCCACATCACTCCAGTCTCTGCCTCTGTGGTCACACTGACTCCTCTCTGTGTCAAATCTCCCTCTGCTTCTCCTTATGAGGACTAGTGTTTCCATTTAGGGCCCACTAAACCTATCTCCATTTAGAGATAGGTAGGTTTATCTCCCCATCTCAGATTTCTTAATTTAATCACATCTACCCAGTCTAGTTTGCCAAATAAGGAAAAATTCACAGGTTCCAGGGACTAGAACCTGATATCTTCAGGGGATAGATACCACCATCCAATGAAACCTCCCAAAGACTCCCACAGTCATCTGAGCTATGGCAGCCGTGGTTTCTAGTCATACAAAGTTGAGTGTCTTAGGAATGAAATCAAGAATCTATTGCTTAGTTACCCAATGAACAAAGGCAGTCCTTTTTGAACGATAGAAAGTATTTCTCTTTAACTCTACAAAGCAGACAAGACTTCACAACTGGCTGAAATCTCAGTAGATGACATTAGCATACAGAGATTCTACCCTGTGTGGACCAGGGGTTGCAAACAGGCAGCCTGAGGATGGAATTCACAGATATGCTTTGAGTTTATATTTAAAAATGGGAACTTTCATATAAATATCGAAATTTGGAAATTTAAAATCTAGAAAAACTGAAGAGCTAATAACACAAGGTCTTTTGTCCTCCATGGGAATAAAAGCTAGACAAGGGTGGTCACTGGCCTTTTAGGCCAAGCGTGAGCCCTCTATCCCGCCACTGTCCCCAACCTCCCTGTGTCCCTAAAATGAATGTCATGTCAGTTGCTAATTTTTTTTCTTAGTTGCCATTTATTTTTGCACCTTCACAGCCACTTGTTTTACTAGAAGAAAAATATTTCTCTATTCCTCTGTCTATGTCAAACAAGCACATACCCAGCTTCCTTGATTCTTTTACATTTCCTCCTCTGCCCCTGAGAGCATCTGAATTCACAGTCCCTGGTATAGATGGTCACTACTGCCTGTGAAGTGAATGGGGTGTGACAGCCCATCCATTAACTTGGGGAATCAGCTAACATGTTAATGGGCAGTGCTTCTAAATACCACTCAGACTCCAAGAATGAACTTGGATAATCACTCACTATAACCGATCCACACGTAGCTTACTAATATATCAAATAAGCCAAAAAGGTAATAAGAATTTCAGAACTTACTATGTATACCGTACTGTTACAAGTGCTTTGCATATATTAATCCATTCAGTCCTCACAACGGCACCAGGTAGGTACTATTATTATTACCCCTATTTTACAGATAAGGAATCTGAGACACCAGCCACTTGTTCAAGGTTATGCAATTAATAAGTGTTGGCAGTGAGATAGGAACCTGGGCCGACTGCACCAAACTTAATGGAGAGATTGCAAAAGATCCAAAGGTTATGAAATCTTTTGAGGATCTGAGAACGAGAGGAATTAAAAGAAGTACATTGTAGCTCAAAGTCCAAATATGGAAACCGGTAATGTGGCCATGCTCTAGTTGGCCTCATTCTACAATCGAACTTCAGTGGACTGAGCGGGGACCTTGCCAGCAGCCACTGCCTACAGGGGAGGCACGTGACTGCAGACAAAGAGGAACTGAGTCCCAGTTTCCACCTGGCACAGACCACCTGTGACTCAGAGCATCTCTTGGTCCTCGGGTTAATTTCTGTGAGGTGAGGGCACGGGACTTAATGAAGCAAGGTGGTTTCCTGCTCTGTTATTCTGTGGTTCTGTGACTCTCTGGGTCAGGAATCAAGCTGGCACTTGTCTAAGAAAAAAAACAGATCAACGTTTCCACCTTTCCCATCACATGCACAAAAGCTAGCAAAGAGCGGACAGTGCCCCAGAGGGACCCTGTGTGCTATACATCATCTCTCTTCCAGAGCAGGATAAGTGTCTCACTGTCTCAGCCAGACACCAAAGCTCAGAATCTACTCCTTTTCCTCCCTCCGAGTCCAGCTCAAACATCACCTTTCCAGGGCCTCCTGTCCCAACCTGCACAGACACAGCCAACGGCTCTCTCCCCAAGAGGCCACAGTGCCCTGTCCCCACCTCCCCAGTGGTCAATGACACGCAGGCCTGTCCCGGACAGTCACCATGCTTCTTTCATCTCTGCTCTCCTACCTCATGCTCCGCCTACACTAGCAGGTACTCATGGTTTGAATGGTCAAAACATGAATTTTAGTCTTTGCTGTGTATCTTCTGTACCACCCTTGGTAAGCATCTCAAAACAGAAACCTTCTTTTTCTTCCTGTGCAAAGTCATGGTACTCAGATTGTTTGCCCTGAGCAGAAATGTTCTGAAGTTCTGAAATGGGAGAATAGTAAATACTGCAGAAAGCCTAAAGCAGGCAGGCTGCCTGGGCCCTCCCACCGTGGTGCTGGAATTACTGGGTCTCAAAGAATCACAGAAAGGTCCCCACAGTGTCGTCAGATCAGGCCTTCGGCTTCTGGGTTAGGCTGTACCCAACTCACAGAGCGGCACAGCTGTATTTCGCTTTCAAAGGGTTCCAGACAAACTTTGAAATGAATGCTATGGTTTTTTCTGGCTAGGTGACATTGGGGAAACCTTCCTGCGGTCTGTCCCAATTCCCTCCCCTCGGCTCAGTCCTCAGTAGGGCAGATCATCTGCTCACGGCTGGGATCTCACACCGAGTGTCCTGTTCATTCCCAGCCTGGGAAACCAACCAGGCACAGGGTGGGCCGCTCTTTAGTTTGAAAACTTAAGAGTCATTGAATAAATGCCACAATTACTCATTTTTTAAGATAGGAGACAGAAAATTGTACGCAAAAGTGGGCATCTCTGGGAGTCGTGGTTTACCAGCACGACTTCCACCATTCGGACCTGTGAAGAGCTTTTCTCCCTGAGCCTTGATGGTTTTCCACTGAAAAGATGCCATTGCTTTCACCTGTCCTCATCGGAAAACTAGATCATGTGCAAAATCACTCAATGGCCCTTCTCCTGGCACTTCTGAGTTCCATTTTACCTTAACTGGCATGAATTCTAGGTTCGAACATTTCATAACTTTACAAGAGTAAAGTTAATATTGTTACATTTCTTTTAAAAAGGTACTAAAAATAGTACATCTGTATTTCTAATTTTTCTCTCTGGGACCTAATTCTTCTGCCCACATACATTTTAGCAAGAATGTCCTTGAAATATTTTGCTTCTTGGACCAGTGCTTTTTTCTGCACTGGGGACAGCAGTTACAATGCCAAAAGAGCCTCCTTCATTGTGGAACGTGCTTGGCCTTTCCTGTGACAAGGAGCACATTAAAGATGCTTCTGGCTGCTGCCTTCATTGGAAGGATGGGAGAAGAGGATCCCTTACCTGGGCTGCCCTCTTCTATTCCCCAGAGACTGTTTCATGCCCTGACCTCCCTCACATCCTTCAAGCCCAGCTTCTGAAAGGAGAATTCATGCACCAAGTCCTAAATCCCAGGAGAAGGGTCTACCACTTCCCATCACTTCTCCCACAAAGGGCGCTGTGCCCCGAACCTAAAGTCTTCCATTGCTTGTAGATTAGTTCTAAACTAGGACCCATCATTCTATGTGGTCTGTGGGCTGTGAAGAACCGAAGGGAAAGGAAATATTGAAGACCCAGAGGAAGAATAACTTTCCTCTGACTTGTGGGAAACTGCGGATGAGCTGGGGTGACAGTCCCCCAGCTTCACGCAGGCGGTGGCCGTGGTCCCAGCCCCAGTTGCTCACCTGATTGCCACCCTCTGTTCTAAGGGTGGGCAAGGGAGGGCGAGGGGAAGATGAGGGAGTGAATCAGAACATGTCACACATTCAAGCACTACTCAAGTATCACAGCACGTTTAACTCAGGGCTGATCTCACGCAGCGTAAGATGCTTCACCACCATGTGTAACAACAAACAAATCAATAAAACATATCGAGGACGTAAAGGCTTAACATAAAAATAAAATAGAGCAGGTGTCAGCAAATGTTTTCTGTGAAGGGCCAGCAAATACGTTAGGCTGTGAGGGTGACAGGGTTCTGGCACAGCTATTCAAATCCTCTGCTGTAGTATAAAAGCAGCCACAGATGACACGGAAACAAATGGGCACGGCTGCATTCCGGTACAAGTCTATTTACAAAAACAGGCAGCCGGCAGGACATGCCTGCAGGGCATGATGTGTGGACCCCTGAAATACAGGAAACCCTGCATGCAGGCAGAGCACTTTAGCCCTTTCCACATAATCCTCATGTACTCGTGGGTCACAGGGTTACAGACTGTGTGTATCCTGAGAATATAAGCTTTCTGTGGGCAGAAATTCTGTTATGTTCACAACTGTATTCCCAGCAACCAGACAAGGACCTGGCACCCGGTCTGCCCAAATAGGTGCTCCAAATAAAGATGAGTTGAATGAATAAATTAATGAATGAGTAACTTATGGGTTTATAAAGGGTCACTTTGTTAATTTTCCTATACCATCAACCCCACTCCTACTGCCATCCCTCATAGATTCTTTGCAAAACTGAACAGCTCTATGGAGACTAGGGCACAAAAATTATGAATCCTTCTAAAAGCTTTTATAACAATTTAGGAAAACATCTGCTTTTTAACAGCTAAGATGACAGGTAGGCATATATAACCTACTTTTTTCTCACTCGGTTTCATCTGAGTTAAATCAATCATCAGTAAATTCACTTTCAAAGCACAGGCAGTGTCCAAGAGGACAGAACCATTAACTATTAATTGTCTCCTCTTGGGACTACAAACTCATGCAGATAGTAACTTTCATGATATTGTGAAATATGTAGTTGGACATTACACCACTACTCCTTTATCTTCTTGGTTCTGGGACATTATCTTTTATATTAACCATGAGAGCAGTCACATGTTATCAGCACTTTATCATAGACCACACTATACCTATAGAAAGATAAAAAATGACTCACATTGCTCTTTCCTCACAAATATGTGGCTCTCACAAGCCCTTGGCCATCACTGTACACTTATCAAGTGGCTACTAAGGGCATGGTGGAAATAACACTATTGTGTTATTTTATTTTAAAAACAGTATTATTTAAATAAAAAAAAACTGAGGATGACAAACAAAATCTAGGAAAAATGGAAAGTAAGGTAATATATAACCTAATGCTAATTAGCATAGATTGAATGCTGTTTAATAGGACCTAAGTTGAACACGGGCATAGTATAAAATTGAGGAAACCTGACTATAGAATCAGACTTTTTTTCCCTATAAGGGACCTGAATGATCACTCTCCCACACCCTCACCTTACAGCTGAGATGCTGTGGCCCAACGGACAGAATTCTTGTTACCTTCAGGGCAGCAGAGTTTTAAATGTGTGAATATAAGAAATGTTTTCATAGTCGATTAAAGATGTAACAAATGCTCCCACTTCCCCTTCCTCAAAAAGTACATGAAGGTATTGCTAATCCTGAAACTACATAGAAAAAAAAGTGGCAGCTCTCCAGAGACGTGCTTTCTTCAAACTCTGAGACAGCTTCAAAAGTCAGCGCTCCCAGGATTTGAAGCCAGCTGCACAGGTGAGTCCAAACCCAGGCACTTCTTTCTACGAAGGTTTCGACTTTCAAAGCACAGTGAGCCAGGCACTTAAAGTGCAAGGACGCTTCCGTTTCCTTGGAAGGAATCAAGAAAGGAAGCTCTCCGCCTGGATTGTTGAGCAGTAGAATTTTCCGAGCATCAGACAGCACGTCACGAGGAGCAGACAGAGTGAGCGTGAATTCTACATCAGCCTTGGTTACCATCTCGAGGGGACCCTCCACTGCTTCTTCTAATTCTCTGGCTACAAGTAAAGATGCCTCTGATTTCTTCCTTCCATAACTTAGCATTTTAATGCAATCTGCCCCAGGAATTGATTTACTTCAGCAAATTGCTTTTGCCAGGTAATTTTCTTGAACACACAGGCGTACTAATAAGGAAGTTCAAACTGTTTCAAGGAAAGCACAGCCACAACCTAGGACACGGTTACACTGTCGATATGCGTGTAAGTCATCTGGCGCACACCTCTGCACGTTCTCCGGGTCACCTACAGCAACCACAAACACTGAGGCCCACAGATAGGAGGTTTCTGATGCTCTAGTTACAGGCCTTTCTCAGAAGGCCATGGTCAAGCAAGAGAGCCGATGAGACAATTTACAGTTAAGACACTATTCACAGGCTGACAGATCAACATACTGTGTTGTTGTGACAAAGGTGACAAAGGTCACTGTGCCCAGAATTCTGCCAAGAAATTGCTAGGCAACACGTCCTACCATAAATACATACACTCACACATACCCTCACAAGCAGAAAAACAGAAGTGCTACGTACAACTCCAGCTCAGCAAGATTCTGCAAAATGAAATGGAGGAGCTTGCTGCAAAGAAGTAGTGAAAAAAGAAAATTTAAAGGCAGTCGTGTTCCTGGCAAGGTTCAGATGGAAAAACAGCAACAGATCCCAGAAGCAGAGCTGTCACCAGGAATAACCTAAGCTCAAGCTGTTTTAAGTAAGGGCAGGATAACACTTACTAAGGATTCTGCATGGTTGCCATCCCCTGGGCCTCCAGACCCAGCCATGACTTGACTCCAGGTCAGCTGACAAACATCTACCAAATATTTGCTACATGTTCCGGGCTCTCCTAGTCATTGGAGGGATGCGCAGATTTTTGTCAGGTGTGTTCCAGGTGCTTTTCAGGCGCCAAGACCAGCTCCACACTGCAGCCATGTGGGGAGGCATTTCCCCTATTTTACACGCGAGGACTAATGCTTGGAGAATCCATAAGGCCACATGAGTACCGAGGAGTGAGGCCCCGACCTCAATTCTGCCTGACTTCAAAGCCCACAGCCCCACATTACCATGCAGAGAATATGGCTCCTGCCCTAAAGAGGCTTAAAATAACCAATGAGAGATCAATATAAGCCCTTGGGCTTCCGTGGTGGTGCAGTGGTTAAGAATCTGCCTGCCAATGCAGGGCACACGGGTTCGAGCTTTGGTCCGGGAAGATCCCACATGCCGCGGAGCAACTAAGCCCATGCGCCACTGCTACTGAGCCTGTGCTCTAGAGCCCGTGAGCCACAACTACTGAAGCCCACGCACCTAGAGCCCCTGCTCCGCAACAAGAGAAGCCACCACAATGAGAAGCCCACGCATCACAACAAAGAGTAGCCCCGGCTTGTCCGCAACTAGAGAAAGCCACACGCAGCAACAAAGACCTAATTCAGCCAAAAAACAAACAAACAAACAAACAAAAAACCAAGCCCTCAATGCTAGTGTCAAAGTCAAACTTTAAAAGGTGTATTACAAGAGAAACAAGTATCTGGAGACTTGCAAGAGAGAGAAGAGAAATGAATAGTTAGAGAAGATGTTATAGAAGAAGTGAGGACTTGGCTTCCTCTTCTGAGGAAGGGTAAGATTTGCACAGGAGATGGGGGAGAGGGGTGAGGGTTTCTAGGACAGCGATCTGAGCAGGAACCATCCTGGCCCCCTTAGTAGAGCAGGCTCGAAAGAAGACCACACCCATAGAGTGCGAAGATGTATGCTGAACTGAAAATAGAATTTAGATAGGAGGTGTGAGGCCTGATTATGAAAGGCCTTAAAAATCAGGCAAATTATTTTAGACTTGAGATAGTTGAGAAGGGAGAGGACCTGAGGGCTGCAAGGCAAGGAGAGACGTGAGGAACTGATAGTTTTAAAAGACTAGATGGACAAGAAGATGAAGAAACCAGAAGGTGTGTCTCATTCATTCATTCATCCATTCCATCCATCCATCCACTCATTCAGCAAACATTCAATGAGGACTTACTAAGAGCCAGTTTGGGGGGCTAGCTCAGAGGCTGCCCCGGTCTGCAGGAGAGGAAGGGTGAGCCTCTGGATTAGAATACGGAGGGAGGGCGCTATATAAATCACATGTCAAAGGTCTTCATGACTCATTGATAGCAAGGATGAAGGAAATGAAGGAAAAGACTGTTGAAGAGAATTCCCAAAGGTTCAAGACTGACAGGATTTCCACCATTACTGGGAACCTCAAAAAACAATGAGAAGAAAACAATGAAAGTAGAAAAAGAGCTTTGATGATGTGAAACAGTCAACAAATAAAACCCCCAAAGCCTGGTTTCTTTATCCTGGTAGCCTGTTTACACACAGTCTGTAGGTAAGAAACTTCAGTGAGAAAAAAGCATTTCTTTGTGACCAAATGCTGAGTTCCCTTGGATAGGACAGACCTCTGCCCACTCAAACAAGCTCCATCAACCCTCCAACACATCCTTTCATCATCTGAAACTAAACTGGTCTCACTTAGAAACGTGGTTGCCCGCTCTTGCCCTGCCACCAGTTTTGACTCTGGAGAAGGGGACAAGGTAAAGTGGACAGGCAGGGTCACTGTAAGGGCTGGACCTTAGGGAAGCAAGCAGTGGTACAGGGTATCATTTTAAATAAAGAATCCCACCACTGCTCTTATTTCTACACCCACAATTACTGGTCCTCAAATAGACAGGAAGGCCAAATTCTTTACCAAATTGCAGTGCTTTGTTCAGAAACTATTTCAAATGTGCATATTTATGAATACATTAACTCTTAGCACAGCTAACATATGGTTGAGGCACAAATTCTTCTTAATAATTTATATGTTAGCTACACAAATTTAAAGCTCATTCTAATTTTATATTCAGCAATAGTACAATTCACTTTGGGGGCACATCCTGAAAGCCCACTCACTGGAAAATGTGAGAAATGAAAACTGTACTTATCAAACTGCTACAAAGAGTGCTCCAGGCAAAAATAGAAAACAAGTGCCAATACCTTAGAGAAGTCTAGCTCTGGATGCAAAATTCAGGGTGATATTTTCTCAGTATAATTCAGCTTTAGCAAAAGCAGCTCTTTATTTAGTTATAAGTGGAAACGAATACTCTTTTCTGCAGAATAAGGCATTCAACTACTTTCTAATTTAAAAGTAAAAGCCCTCAATGCTAGTGTCAAAGTCAAACTTTCAAAGGTGCATTATAAAAGAAACAGTGGTTCTGTAAAGTCCTTCAGCATCCCTCTCATAATGTCTACTCTGATTAGTAAGAAAGAAATCAGAGCAGAAAGAAACCCAGTGAAAAATGGTTGCACGTAAATGTGTGAGGATTTCTTGCTCAGACCTCTTGCGGGACAGCCAAAGGCCTAGCCAGAAAAATTCCGAAAGCAAGTCCTCCATATCCTACCAATGGGGCTTCAAATCGGGCCGGGATCTTTCCCTTCTTTAACGCCAAAAGGTAAACACACACCAAAATCTTCCAGACTCCGAGGAAGCGGGAGTTTTTCTGCCAAGAGGGAGAGACCCACGGGACTGCGGAGAGAAACTACAGCCCGAGAGCCTCTCCCTCGCCCTCCGATCCTTCGCGGGGCCACGGCACTGGGGGCCCTCGCAGCGCCGGTCCATCACCCCGAGTGGCAGATCACCCGGCAGAAGCCCCTAATCCGCACCCCACTTACCGGCGCCGAGAGCACAGG
>NW_006778796.1:4917577-4936888 GCF_000442215.2 Lipotes vexillifer
CCTGCGGGGAGAGCGGCTTCTCGGAGGGCGGGCGCCGAACCGGCCCAGGAGCGGGAGCAGGGCGACCCCCGCTAGGACGGGCCAAGGGGTCCGCGTAGGGACGCCCGGGGGCGCCGCCGAGGGGCGCGGGCCGCGCCGCGCATGGTGAGCGGCAGGGCACCCGGCCGCTCTCCAGCCTCCGGCAGGAAAACAAACAAAAGGCAGGGAGGGCTTCTGGTGGGGACGACCGGCCTCTTTCCCGGGGAAAAGTTACCCTGCAGCTCCCCTCGCAGGCCCCGCGCGTCCCTGCACCGCGGCCGGGCCGCCGGGGGGCGCCGAGCCGCGCGCTCCGCTCTCCACCCGGGGCCTGCTGGAGCCCAGGGTCCCTGAGGCCCCAGCCGACTGCCAGCGGGCCCTCCAGCTCCACACGCTCGTCTTACTGCAGATCGGCTGCCTCGGGCATCAGGATGGAGAAGTGCAGGCTGAGGATGCACGTTCGGAGGACATCTCATTACAGGTGATCGAGGTGAACACACTTTCCTGGCTTTAAAAAACGTAACTGCAGTGCCACCGAAAGTGGTTGAAGATGGCAAATCGCGTCATATCTATTTTACCATAATAAAAAATATTTAAAATAAAAACCAGACTGCCTGTTAGCATCCATTTGAACTTCAAGAGTTTCTATATTGTGAGCAACTTTAGTTTGGAAGACTGGATTGTTAGGTGGGGAACAGACTGGATAATGGTCTACAGAATCGTCCTCTGCGTGTTGACTAGTCCTACGAAGTCTAACACTTAACACTTTTTAAACACTGTCACTTGTGTCGTTAGTTATATTGCGGAGGTAAATCATCCTATAAGGATTGGCCCTGAACCACTTTGAAAAAAAGAAATTGCTTCGAGGTCCTCGATTTAAATTCACATAACTGCCCCAAGCCGAGGGTGCTTTAGTTGGAGGCATCAGAATCGCTGGGATAGCTTGTGAAAACAGATTGCTGGGCCCTCTCCCCAGAATTTTGGTACTGATGCTACTGGTCAGGGAAACCACACTGCCCTAAGCAACAGTTTTAATTAATAAAACAGTAATCCTTTCACACATTGTGGATCTTTCTCTGAGTTTAAATTCCCCAGCTCATATCAATTTTCTCTCACTATCTTTGTTTTTGAATTCTAAGAACCGAAAAGATTGTTTTTTCTAAGAAGAATCTATGCAAAAGGCCTGAATCCCTCTTTCTTCTTGCTTCTGTTGAAGAAACCTACAAGATACAAGACAAACTTCCTTAGACTTCCTGTCTCAATTGGGAAAGGGTCATCTGGCCACTTGGCAAACGTATAACATTTATCTACCTTCATGTTTACCTGTATAACACCCAAACCATATGGCAGATGAAAATTGAACGTCATTGTCAATGAAAAGATAGGGAGACAGGAGGCAGCCTGACAAATCATATACTACTCCCAGAAAAAGTGATTTTTAAAGTATTTACAATGATCAGTTTTAGTCAAATTCAGTTGTCCAAGCAACTGGCAAATGCACTGTCTTGATCTACCTTTAACAAGGGTCCACTGGGCTAGTAAGCGGCTTAGGTCAGTAGTCCTAGCCTCGGGAAAATTATAACCACGTATTATATAATATGATGAGATAATAAAACACTGTAAAGAAGCCTAGTGGATACAGTGGATACTGACCTAAAATTGAAAATTAGTAGCTATGAAACATAACAGCGTTTTAATAAAATAGGTGCTCAATTTATTGTTAAAAATACGAATTATTATTTTATTAAACTTTTTTGTTTATTTACTAGAATAATAGAAATCATCTGTGCTAACTGACTAAGCATTCAACAAGTTTAATGAAATAGACTCGTTCTGAAAATATTTCAATACCCCATTCCTCATTTGCAAAACTGATCTTTTGTATTCATGAGTCACATATAACATTTTCTTCTATTATAAATCCATACATCTAATCTTTCTCCCGATTTAAATTTCAAAATACAATTTAAAAGAGGTCATTGGGAGGAAAATCATCCTTAACAGACCTAAGCCCTAGTCTCTTTTAAAAACTGAAAACTAGTAAATTTTTAGTCCCCGTTAAACAAGAATGTACTTTTTATAGGTAGCTAACTTGGGATGCAAATGAAAAACCCATCGGAAGGGCGGATTCTAATATTAAAAGACAGCAGTTGGGGCTTCCTTATTGTAGCTCACCATTCTGCACCCCTCCCATTTTTTTCTTTTTTTTTTTTTTGCCTCTATTTTCTGAAGAAGAATGTACTGCATTACTAAGATCTAAATAAATACAATAAAAGAAAATAAGGGATAGGAGATTTAAACTCTTGTGAACTCGTGAGAACCACGAGTAGGATCTTGGAAACCTGATGACTCTTAGTACCCCACACCTAATAGAAACTTTAGAAACTACATAAATGTTTGCTGAATGAAGGTAAGAAGCCCCAAGACTAGGTTTACACAGAGCAGAGAGCATGCAAAATTCAGTATTTAAAACAATGTAAAGTGTGGGAAAATAATACACTGCCTGACAAACGAGTGCCTTCTGCGGAAATGAAATCAGGTGTTTGGGCTGTAAGAAGCGGGGTCCGGAAGGCAGGTGAGGGCTGGTGCTCTACGCGGAACGGCGGACTACAAATCCCAGGGTTCCGCGGGAGCCGTCTCTGCAGGACTCGGGGTTCGGAGCCGTAGAGCCTCAACGTCCTCCCGCGTTGCATGATGGGATCTGTAGTGAGACGGGCGTTGGGGGGGGGCTGTTTTCTCTCCTACCGCTACTCTCCCGAGCGCCTCTTTTTCTCAACCTCCAGGACCGTGTCTTTAAAAAGTTTAGTCGTTATAACAGCCTGTGACGATAGTGGAATTTAACTGTCTCCCTGCAATCCCGGAGTGGGACTCTAACCACAGTCGCCGAGGATCGTGTAGTGACCGTCCCGGGCACCCAATTCGATGCCTTCGGGCCGCTTGCCTTAGGGTCTCAACTCTAAATTTGAGTTAAGTCCTGTTCCAGTTTGCGTAAGTTCACTGAGCCGAATACTAGGCTGAGTTTGGCCTTCGGCACCCCGGGCTGACCTCACCCGGGCCGTCCCTCGCGCACACAGAAAGCGTACGCCCCTAGCCCTCCACAGGGAAGTGCGCGGGCAGCGGAGCAGGGCGGCCCACGCGGGCGGCGGCGGGTCAGCACTGCGCATGCTCGCTGCGCCGGCGCAGGTTTCCGCGGCAGGGGTGCATCTGCGCTGCGGCGTCCGGGGTCTCCAGCAGGGTCGAGGCTCCGGTGCGCGCACAGTCCTCGGCTTCGGCGGGCCCCAGGCGTCCCTGCGCTCCGCGAGTCCCCGGCCGCCGCCCCAGCGCGCCGCGATCTGGCCCTCTGCCCTGCGAAAATGGCTGCCGTACGCCGGGCCCGCAGTTACTGCCGCTGCCTGGTGCGCTTCTCCGACCGAGAACTCTGCTAAGTCCCGCTGCACCAGACGGCAGGAGTAGACACCGGACTCCCGGGGCACCTCCTCGCGGGGGCGGTGCCGAGGGGGCGCCGAGAGCCCCTCGGCCGCGGCCGGCTGGCCAGCCAGCATGGTAAAGCGCCGAGGAGCTCGGGCGGGTGGCGGGCGGGACGGCCCGGGCCTGCGGGGATCCCCGGGGGACGTGGAGAGGGTGAACCTGCGAGGGTTGGGGGCTGCACGGCTACCACCATCCTGGGGCCCTGGCCTGAGGGTGGCGGACAGTGTTAGCCCTGCCCGCTCCCCGGGGTTCCTTCTTGCCGAGCCCCCCAGCTGGGTCTCCAGGTGAGCAGAGCGGGTTTGCTGGACGGCGGAGAATAATGCCTCTTGGCCTGCTGAGGGCATTGAACAAATCTCGTCTCTTTAATAAAAGCGAGCGTAGATTGAGATGAGCCGTCGCAACATCTGAAAGCGGGAGGGAGCCTTGGCAAGTGGAGACACTTGTTGATAGCCGCCCCCCCACCAAAGAAAAAGCCTGCCCATGGAGCCGCCGTTCTGACCCCTTAAGTAGTCCTGGGTTTAGCAGGCACCTGCCCCAGGACGCGGCAGTTCCTGGGGCAGGGTTTTGGCTGGCGGTCCTGGCGGCTTGGGGTTGGAGGGATTTTGTCCCATTTCACGGCAGTGAGGGCCCGAGCAGCGTCGGTGCGGTCCAAATGGAGGATCTGAGCAAAGCTCCAGATATTGACAAAGCAGATTCCATGGGGCTATTGCGTGTTGGCATACGTAGTCTCTGCCCCATGCTGCTTTGCTTTGGCTTCAAATAAATTGTTCCAAGAAACTAATCTCTGGCTAAAGTTGAGTGATTCAAGAGTGTAATGATACCAAACTCATTAGCTTATAGTAGACACCCAAGTGTTTATTGAATACACGAATGGTTGAATGAACTTATTTTATGAAGTCAATTTGGTGAATAGAAAAACACTAATTGACTATGCTTTTAAACTTTCAGAAATAGTTCTCTGACCAGGATTAAGCACTTAACTTTCTGTATTTCATTAGTCCCATGTGTAAAACAGTAAAAGGATGAACACATGAGCTACTCTAGTGAAAGGTGATGTTAGGTCAAACTCAGTTATGAAAAACAAAGTGAAGATTTCTGGACGACAGCCAAAGACCTACTTATTTCAAGTGGTATTTGAGTTGAAGAGCATATGGTAAAACCCCAAATTCAATGGTTCTTGTTATTGTCACCATACTGTCAAAATCAAAGTCTTAGTGGATGAGAGCTCTATTAACACAGCCCAGGGGAGAAGATGCTGTCTGTATTATAGGCTTCCTGTCTCCTTACCTCATCCTTGAGATACGCATTATATATACTCATGGCATTTTATTTGTTAATTCATTTTTTGGAGCACTTATTATCAGCCTGGCATAGTGCCAGACCTCAGATCTTGATGCCAATACACTAATTTCTAGCGAAAGAGATGAAATCTCAATACAAGTCTTAAGTGCTGTGATACCAGCACAAGTGTAATGGGAAAACCAAAGTGGCAAGTGAAAGGATCAGAATTTGTTTCCTACTGGGATAATCCCTGAGCTGAATCTCGAAGGATGAGTAGCAAGTAGCCAAGTGGAAGAGGATGCAGCATTCCAGATGCAGAGAGCAAAGCAGCGTGTGCCAAAGCGCGGGGCTGGAGAGAGCAGGGGGAACTCTTGAAGTCAGTTTGGTGGGGCTGCTGGGCTAGAGGTAGAGGCTGAATTACTGAGATACCTCAGGGACCAAGGTCCCCTTCCATTAGCTGTCCTTAGAGTTTATAGTAATAAAGGAGACCCTTATTTGAGAAGAGAGAGAAATACACTTGTTAGATCTATAAAGTCAAACCCTTTTATTGTGTAATTTCCCATTACTGATGATCTGAGTAGGAAAAGCTCTCAGCTTAAAGAGACTTAAAAAAATGTATTTGACAGTGCGTTAATGCTCACATTTTCCAGTTTTCTGGAAATTCATCTGAGGCTCAGCCTTTCTCTTTTATTTCTTCACTGATTTAGCCTTTCCTGGGTGCCAAGCACTTTACCACGTACTAACTAGTTCACATCTCACAGGCACCTCTGTTGTAAGTCTGGTTGCCAGAGATAAGATAGGGAGCCAGCCTTGTTTGTGTTGTGCTATGAGGTAGTGCAAGTATATCTGGTTGCTGTGTTCAAAGATAGGTGTTAATACAGACATTTTAGTCCTGGGAACAAGTAACAACCCAAATTGGCAATTGTAAAACTTACCGTGTTTAGAATGAGTGAAGTTAAATAGGTTTTATTATTTTTATTTCTAACCTTCAAAGTCACTTCCCTGATTGCCACATTTGTTTATAGGACTGAATACTTGAAGTGTTGAGCAGGTCTTATTTGCTAATAAGTGTGTTAGGTAATAGACCGCACCTAGGCAACATTTCATTTTCACTGGAACATAGGATCCAGTTTTATTTAGCAAACATTTATGGAGAATAAAAGGATAAAATGGAAGGAAACTGACCTGAGGCTTCTATTAAGTCCCAAGCCGTGCACAGTAGTTCCAGCCCAGCTTTATTCCACTTTAAGTCAATCCAATATATGCAAATCTGGATTTATAAAAAAAAAAAAATGGAAGGAGCTTCTTTACAAAAACCTTCACTCTTACATGTCTTTGATTTGAATGAGCTTTTCTAGTACATTTAAAATATTATTAGACTAAGGTCATTCACACATTAATAACATTCCAGTTTGTGTAAAGAAGGGATAACCATATATGGGCTATATATGGTCTTAAGAGATCCATGAAACAAAAACTATTTGAACTCTATACCACCAACTTATTTTCTGAAGCAAAGTTGTTCTTTTTAACCACCTACCAAAACATTTTAAGCTGGAGCCCAGTGAAGTTGTTTATTCTACAGTATTAAAAAATTAAAGTATCAGACTTTTCTGACTGGAATCACTTAACTTACCTGTGAAGAAGATATTTAGAGAGAGGCAGCTATGTGTTTCACTGGGCAGGTAGCTGAATAGGAGATGTAGGTTACCGAGGGAAACCAGTGTTTGCTTATTCCTGAGCATTGTTTGCTTTCCCCTACTCAGGCAGAAGCTGAGGAAGATTGTCATTCCGACGCTGTCAGGGCAGGAGATGATGGTGAGAACGAACGCCCTGCTGAGACAGATTTGCAGGCATGTTTCTTCATTTGTGCATTTAGTTCTTATTCTGTTGCTTTCCGTACATAAGCAGGAGTTGGTCATAATTATGAAGATTCATAGGTTCTTATTTGCATTGAATGTAGCTGTATCTTCATACCGGTTTTTAGAATACTTAAGTTATAACTATGTTATAGATTTCTTTTTCTGTAAAAAGGAATATCAATAATTGCTGCTGTATAATTCAATATGTGGGTTTAAAGTGTTCAAACCAAGGCATAAGCATGACTAAAACCCATCACCTTAAAGAAAAAGATTGACAGATTTGACCACCTAAAAGTTTAAAACCCATATATAGCAAAAGACCTCCTAAATCAAGAGAAATAATTAACTGGAAAAACTATTTACCATCTAGGGGAAGAGGATTAATATCTCTGATACAGATGTAACATCCTTATAAAAGTAGTAACAACATAGGATAGAAAGATAGGAATGGATAACTAATGGAAAAAATTAATATAAATATTTATGAAACATTAGAAGAGATAATCAGCCTCACTAATAATTTTTTAAAAATACAAATTAAGGGCTTCCCTGGTGGCGCAGTGGTTGAGTGTCCACCTGACGATGCAGGGGATGCGGGTTTGTTGTACCCCGGTCCGGGAAGATCCCACATGCCGCGGAGCAGCTGGGCCCGTGAGCCATGGCCACTGAGCCTGCGCGTCCGGAGCCTGTGCTCCGCAACGGGAGAGGCCACAACAGTGAGAGGGCCGTGTACCGCAAAAAAACCCCCAAAAAAACCCAAAAAACCCAAATTAAATCAGCAAAGAATTTTTTTTTAAAAAAAGATCAGATTAGTGAATAATGCCTATTGCTGTCCAGGCTCTGAGAACACTCACGCAGTATACATGAAAGCATAAGTTGCTACAGCTTTTTTGCAGGGAAGATTAGCAATATGGATCAAAATGAAAAACATACATTCCCTTTGAACCAGGAATCCTACTTCTAGGAAATTAATCCTAAGGAAATAATAGTGGAAATGAGTAATATACACATACAAAAATGTTTATTGTGGCATTGTTTATATGGAAAAATGGAGTACAACCTAAATATCCATCACTTGTATTAAGTAATGATGCATCCATACAGTGAAATATTCTGCAGCCGTTTAAAAGGATAGGGTAAAGCTTTGTGCATCGAAATAGAAAAATATTCATTGTAGTTAGTTAAGTGCTTCTTACTGAATTTGTAATCTTTATAATACTTGTGCATTTGGAGTGCACCATCTAGTAGGTGTTAAGAGTGCTGCTAGGACTTCCCTGGTGGTCCAGTGGTTAAGACTCCGTGCTTCCAATGCAGGGGGCTCGGGTTCGATCCCTGGTCAGGGAACTAAGATCCAACATGTTTAAGTCAGAGGTATATGTGTTACATTCGTAATAGGAAGGTGGGAGTCAAAGCAGTGTGCAGAATGTAGAGAAAAATTATTAAAAGCTTTCATGTTTTAAATCTGTACTCTTTTTTTAAAAAGCCACTAATATATACAATCCAATTACCAATGTTCTTCTTTGCGGGGAAGGGCATCCCAGGTTGGGTTCGAGTCAGCACCTGTGCCAGGGAGGCAGGAGGGAAGCCGGAGTGGGTTGGGGGAGCTGGACTGCTCTGCAGTCTCAGTGGACCAGCTCAGTTAATTCTGCGAAAGTTCTGAGGACTTCCTCAGAGCGGGGGAAGAATGACCTTTCAGAGCGGGGTCTTTGATCACTCTCGTTGATCAGTTGTTGGGTGGGGAGCACCTGGGAAGGGGTGTGGTCTCCCTAAGGCCCTACCGCAGGGCGAGGGCTGAGGGCTGTTCTTCTGTGGCACTCCCAGCAGTTCCTAATGGGGGGGTCTGGGCAGCACAGCAGAGCCCGCCACAGAGGGGGTTTCACTTTTTCTATGTTTAGATTCTTTTTAATGATATGTATTAGAAAAAATAATTTCTTTTAAAAAAGAAAAAGGTTATTAAAAGAAAGACTTGGGGCTCACCTACAGGATTTTGAGGTGATGTATTCCAAGGGAAGAAATGTTTGAAAGCATCTAAGTTCAGTCCCTAAGTGATGGCTTACATTTTCGATTCCAATTAAAATTTGATTTACTCATACCATTAGATTTCTCCTGTATAGAGAATCTTATTTTAGGCAAAATTTCACGATTTCTTCAAAGTCTTAGGCAAAAAAATTATCTTAGAAGATAACAGGTATTTAATGGTAGTATTCAGTAATTTAATAATTTAAAGACAGTGTTTTCTTATCTTAGCATATGTATATGTGTGGACATCGGTGTTGGACCTATTGACAGATTGTTCCAGAGTTGAGCTTCTCTTCCTTGGTGGGTCCTGAAACATTCTTCTTCCCTCAGGCACAACTCCAGAGGTTCCGAGCTCAGTGGATGTTTGAACTTGCCCCAGGTGGAGGCTCGAGCAGTTTAGAATCTCGACCTTGGAGAGCAACGAGAGGCTCTTCACTGAGAGCAGCGGACACCAGAGGAAAGCAGGAGCTGGCAAAAGAAGAAAAGTTAAGTGTTAGGGGCGTTGTACTTGGAAAGATGGTGACAAGTGTGCCAGGGTGTCCATCCCTCACCACTTTTTTTTTTTCTTTCTTTTATTTATTTATTTTGCGGTACGCGGGCCTCTCACTGCTGTGGCCTCTCCCGTTGCAGAGCACAGGCTTCTGGACGCTCATGCTCAGCGGCCACGGCTCACGGGCCCAGCCGCCCCGCGGCACGTGGGATCCTCCCAGACCGGGGCACGAACCCGCGTCCCCTGCATCGGCAGGCGGACCCTCAACCACTGCACCACCAGGGAAGCCCCCCTCACCACTTTTTGTAGGCCTTTGGATGACACATTACTCCTTCTTTCCTGCAGGTATACAGTCTTGCCGGAACTCTTTGGTAATAGACACCCCTGAGATTCACCTGGTCTAAAAGACAGATGCCTCTGAATCTGTTAACAGAAGCCCGAAAGGGGAAAAAACTGGTTCAAATGTTAACACCCTCCCAAAGGTCATAATGCAATATTTTGTTATATTTTGAGTTGAACAGATTTATAGTGATGCAGTAATTACTTCCTTATCCTGGAAAATTTTGAATGCTTTCTAATGGTTCACCTCTTTCCTAGTGCTTGTTCACACAAAGTACACACAACCCACCATTTCAGTTTTCACAACTTTTGTCCCTCCGTGTCCGGGGATGCTCACCTTCCTTGTATGAAACGGTGTAGCATTTGCGTATAACCATGCACATCCTCCAGTATACTTTAAATCATCTCTAGATTACTTGTAATACCTAGTACAATGTAAATGCTCTGTAAATAGTTGTAAGTACAGTGTAAATGCTGAGTAAATAGTTACCAGTGCGCAGCAAATTCAGGTCTTGCTTTTCAGAACTTTGTGGAATTCTTTTCAAGTATTTTTGATCTGCAGTTGGTTGAATCCGAGGATGCAGAGAGAGGGATGTGGAGGGCTGACTGTATCCTGTTACTCCACAGGGGTTGTCATCTTCATACCATCAGACCCAAGTTTTTCTTTACAAAAATTTGCCATTTAATAATCGACATTACCATGATAACTAAAAACTTCCATATTTGTTTTGTTTCATTTTAATTTTGAAATAATCACAGGTTCATAGCACGGGGGAGTCCTGTGCACCCTTCCTGTCCTCCCTTGATGGTGACACCTTCCGTAGCTAGACTTCTAGGAAGTAGACCTTGGTACAGTCCACAGAGCTTATTCGGGTTTCCAAGCACTTCACTGTGTGTATGTGTATAAATAGTTCTCTGCAATTAGCCGTGTAGCTTCATGTAACCATCACCACAATCAAGATACAGAACTGTTTTGTCACCACAGGGCTCCCTCTTGCTACCTTGATAGTTATACGCTCTCTTCCCCACCTCCTCCCCAGCCATTCCTAACCACTGGCAGCCCCTACTCTGGCCTCCATTTCTATAATTTTGATATTCAAAAAGTGTTGTTTAATTCCTTTGAGGTCCGTCCCAGTTGTTGTTTGTGTCAGTAGTTTGTTGCTTTTTACCGCTCAGTTGTGTTGCGTGGTGTTCACGTACCCCACTTTGTTTGACCACTCACCTGTCGAGGGACATTTGGGTTTTTTCCAGTTTGGGGCTATTATTACTAGAACTGCTATGAATATTCACATGCAGGTTTTTGCATGAACATGAGTTTTCATCCCTCTGGCCTAAGAGTGCAATTGCTAAGTTGTATGGTAAGTGCATGTTTGATTAAAAGAAACTGCAAACTGTTTTCCAGAGTGTCTGCACCATTTTCCCTCCAGCAGTGTATGAGTGATCCAGTGTCTTCACATCCCCATCACCATTTAGAGTTGTCATTACTTTTTCGTTTGTTTGTTTGTTTTTTGCGGTCCGTGGGCCTCTCACTGTGTGGCCTCTCCTGTTGCAGAGCACAGGCTCCGGACGCGCAGGCTCAGCGGCCATGGCTCACAGGCCCAGCCGCTCTGCAGCATGTGGGATCTTCCCGGACCAGGGCACAAACCCGTGTCCCCTGCATCGGCAGGCGGACTCTCAACCACTTGCCACCAGGGAAGCCCATGTCATTACTTTTTAATTTTAGCCATTCTGATAGGTGTGTAATGATACCTCCTTGTGATTTTAATTTGTATCTCCCTAATGGCTAATGATGTTGAATATCTTTCCATGTGCTGTTCCCCATCTTCATATGCCCCTCTGTGAAATACCTGTTTGTCTTTTCTGATTGGATTGCTCATGTTTTTACTGTTGGGTTTTAAGAGTTCTTTATGTATTCCAAATACAAGTCCTTTGTTGAATATGTGGCTTGTAAATTCTTTCACTTTGTAGCTTGTCTTTTAATCCTTTTTCTTTTTTTTTGTTTTTTTTTCCGGTACGCGGGCCTCTCACTGTTGTGGCCTCTCCCGTTGCGGAGCACAGGCTCCGGACGCACAGGCTCAGCGGCCATGGCTCACGGGCCCAGCTGCTCCGCAGCATGTGGGATCTTCCCGGACCGGGTCCCCTGCGTCAGCAGGCGGACTCTCAACCACTGCGCCACCAGGGAAGCCCTTTTCATCCTCTTAACAGGGAATTTCACAGAGCAAAAGTTTTAATTTTGATGAAGTTTAATTTATCAGTTTTTCCTTTTATAGATTGTGCTTTTGGTGTCAAGTATAAGAACTCCTCGCCCAAGTCTCCCAGATTTTCTTTCTTTCTTTTTTTTCTAAAAGTTTTTAAAGTTTCACTTTTAAGTCCTTGATCCATTTTCGAGTCACTTTTTATGTAAGCCGTGAAGTTGAGGTTGACATTCATTGTTTTGCCTGTGGATGTCTAACTGTTGCAGCACCATTTGTTGTAAAGGCTATCCTTCTACCACCCACACTCATTTTTAGTACAGATTTTCAGAAATTGTTTTTCACTGTTTATTTTTATAGGCTCGAGAACTCTTCCTGAAAGCAGTAGAAGAAGAACAAAACGGAGCTCTCTATGAAGGTAGAAACTCAGGCCCCAGGATCGTCTTGTCTTGACAGTTTTGAATAAGAACTCTTTGCTATTCACCAATATTTTTTTAAAATAGAATATATTTATACAGAACATCAGTCTCTATATTTGATATTGACTTTAAAAAAATAAAAATTGTATTTTTATATAACCTGTCTCTTTCCAAAAAATATTGCTGAGAAACATCGTATTGGTAGGATTAGTAAAATAACCTTTTTCTACATTTAGGGTTTAGTATTTATTCTTCATTATTAAAGTCTTAAAAATACTGTTGCTTATTGAAAAATAGCAGGATATGCCATTGAAAAAATAGGATATGCTCCTTTTATAGGTGAACGTTATTTCAGAGGAGGAGACTGAAGCATAGATGGAGGAACATGTACATGCTTTCTAAATTCTAATGTACATTTTAGAGAAGGAATACTCGTCGGCCTTAATTGTCTCTTTTATTAGGCCAGTAGAAATGTGTAAGTAAACCAAGTGGTGGGGCTGTTTACCAGATTAGGTTTGTAATTAGGCTTTCATTTCCTGATAGAAAAGCTGTTGATTGGGGCATGGAAAAAATTGCTAGCACTTGAGTGGTTTGAAAATGCCCCCGAAATAACATTTTCAAAATTACTACATTTATTTGCAAGTTTCTTCTAGGGGTTTTTTCACTCTGAGATATGAAAAGGGCCCAAATGGTGATATCCCGCCACAGTCTTTATTAGGCTGTGACATTCCTGTCTCCACGTAGTTTACAGTCCCTCCCCCAGAGCAGCAGAACATGGCAGAGTGGACTGAAGTGAGTGGACTTCATCTGTGGGGAAAGAACTAGTTGGCTTCTGCAGCCCCAAGTTCTGTGGTATGTCTCTGTGGGAGAGGCTGCTCGTGTTCTAGTTCTAAACCACCTGGCCAGCAGATTGATTTAAAAACAGGTTTTATAGGTTACTTAGCTAAATAAGAGGCAACTAGACTAAAGGAAGTTGGATTTGAAGACTAAATTCCAATAAATTCCAAAAAACCCTTCTCCTTATTCTGCTCAGGAGGAAACATTTGATTTTCCTCAACTCTGCATCCTAGGAAGAAGTTTGTTAAAGGTGTTTTTGTTGGGGCTGCAGCAGTGGCATTTTCAAAGCACAGAGAAAGACAGCCGCATATAAGATCATTTCTGACAATATGTGAGAGGCAGAGGGAAAAGATGTAAAATGCAACATCTTAAGTTTCTGTAACATGTGAGCTTTAGAAAAAGATTATTTCTCACTAGTAGGGTTTGGAAATAAGTTTGCTCACTGCTACTGTTGCATGTAGAAAAAGGGAATTTGGCTGTTTATAAAGAAAGTTACCAAATTAAACCACAGTTAGGGTAATCAGAGGAAATGACAAAAATGTGTGGTCATAGCTAATTTAGCTTTATTTTTTCTTTTAGCCATCAAGTTTTATCGTAGGGCTATGCAACTTGTACCTGATATAGAGTTCAAGATTACTTATACCCGGTCTCCAGATGGTGATGGCGTTGGAAACAGCTAGTGCGTACATAATTTGATAGACAGTAATATATAGAGTTTGTTAAAGTTAAGCGTCTTTGCCCTGTTGACTCTTAACATGATAATGATAAGAAGACGGTGCTAATTCTGTTGTTAGATAGTCTTTAATATAAAGACTTGTTTATAAAGTTGTAGAAAGTTTTTAATTAGGGAAATTTTAAGAGTAAAGTATAGAAATGCATATTTTAAACAGGTGTAACAAAAATTAGGTGATGAAAGAGTTTTTTTTTTTTTTTTAATAAAAGCCGTGATTACTGAAAGGAGTAAATTAAAGGACACATTTCAACTTTCTGAAACCTATAAAGTCAAAACTATTAAAACGTGATCAGGGCAAGCCTGAAAAATGTTAATGGTTGAAATTGGGTACATAGTGTTTTATTACACTAGTCTTTCTCCTTTTGTATCCGTTTGAAATAATACATTTTTTAAAAGACTTTTTATTAGGAAAATGCTGGACTCTAACCAGACTTTGTTGTAGATAGAATACTGTTAAGACTGTAACATTTATTTAAAAACACGGGCCGGACATAAGTGCTCCTAAAAGAAACCAAAGAAACCGTGTTTCATCATACAGATGCCATTGGCATCACGGTCATGGAGTAGCATTGACTGTTTATATGGACAGAGACCAAGAGAACATATTTTTAAGCTAATACTTTTGAAGCTGTGTGTAAAACAATTATAAAATTGTATTGGCTTAACCCCTCTCTCTCCCAAAGCTTATATTAGAAGGGAAGGGAGTCTGTCCCCACAAGAGGATGTCAGGTTTAAAATGAGCAGTACATAGAAAAATAGAATTTTGGTGATGAGATATTATATCACTTCTGCCATGAAACAATTAAGAGGTTACCTTTATCGATAACTTAACGCTGATCGCCAGTGCTGTTTAACTGCTTATAGTATTAACACTTAAGCTTTGGCTAAGCCATATTAAAAAAATCCTGATGAAGTCAGCATTTATTGTCTGTCTGGGGCTAACAATATTGTTCCCTAAATTAGATTTAATAATGTGAGGTAGTTCATACTCAAAAGGACTCATTTGGGCTTTTTCTAAACCTTCTTTAAATTTGGGTAGAGTCCTTTAGACCCAGCTCTTAGCCAGTTGTATAAATAGACGCCAAGGGCTGTTAAGAAAGGTTGTATTAAAACATTAAAGAAACATTTCTTTCTCTCCCGTCCTGTTACACAAACCCAGATGCTATGAAAGTTCTTTAAGGGTACAGTTTATTTTCTTATCAGACTTAACAGGCCCTAAAAGCCCCAGCTGTTTTTTTTGCCTTCTGTAAAAAGCTGATAGCATAGCCCTGCAGTCCATCTAGCCTCAGCCGCATGTGCCCTTTGTTGTCTTATAATAAGCCCATCCTGGTTTTCTAACTTTATCCTCATCCAACCTTTTTGTAAGTCTGATCATTTTTAAGGTTACTGTTAGCAAAAACGGAAAGCTATATATTTTTCTAGAACTCTAACTATGTATTTGTTTATACTGATAAATTATTTGTGGACCCTGCTTTTTAAAATTACATATTTTCCTCTCTAAAGGTAGGGTGATAAGGCACATACGTTAGAAAACCCTTGGTAAGTAAGCACCTCAGATAACATTTGTATATTTTATTTTTATCCAGTTACAATGGATTATGGTCACTTGAAAGGATATATTTACATAAGATTTTAAAAAATCATTTGAAAGTATCTTTTTACTAATTCATGAAATCTCTATTTGCCATAAAACTAATTAATTAAATCTCAACACCTGTATCTAAAAATTTTAATTCTTTCTCTGTAGGAATTAAAATTGCTGAAGCTTTTTCTTCAAAAAGTTGGTATGGTACTCCTTTGCAAGGCAGGGTAACCATTTATCATATAAAAAAAAAGTAGTAAGAAGTTTGCTTTTGGATGACTTTTTCTAAAGCAGATTTTGAAAGTACTGTGGAAAATCATTTTCTAAGCTGTGTTGTGTAGACTGTGGCACTGCGTTCACTCACCTCCCTTATTTTCTCAGCATCGAAGATACTGATGATGACAGCAAGATGGCAGACCTCCTGTCCTACTTCCAGCAGCAGCTCACGTTTCAGGAGTCTGTGCTCAAACTGTGTCAGCCCGAACTTGAGAGCAGTCAGACTCACATATCAGGTGTGACTTCATGGTCGTTATAACTCAGTGAGAAATACTTTTCCTTAGATTTACGTTTTCCAAACTTACAAGGTCAGATAGCTTGTCAAGACAGTTGCTCTAGTTCAAAGTATGGTGGGAGATCTAATTGTAATTAATTTGTGCATACTGATAAGCTTTTCAAGATCCGAAGTAGAGTGGAGTTTGTAGCACAGTTGTTAAAGGGTGCCATTCTTGGGCTTCCCTGGTGGCGCAGTGGTTGAGAGTCTGCCTGCCGATACAGGGGACACGGGTTCGTGCCCCAGTCCGGGAAGATCCCACATGCCGCGGAGCGGCTGGGCCCGTGAACCATGGCCACTGAGCCTGCGTGTCCGGAGCCTGTGCTCCGCAACGGGAGAGGCCACAACAGTGAGAGGCCCGCGTACCGCAAAAAAAAAAAAAAAAAAATAGGGGTGCTATTCTTTTTTCAGTGATGCTCTGTGAGGGTGAATGTGCGAGTTGGGGCGGCCCTCAGAAAACTGGAGGAACAATGGCACCA
Organism: Lipotes vexillifer; assembly: GCF_000442215.2. Taxonomy (NCBI): domain Eukaryota; kingdom Metazoa; phylum Chordata; class Mammalia; order Artiodactyla; family Lipotidae; genus Lipotes; species Lipotes vexillifer. The sequence goes on from NW_006778796.1 coordinate 4,933,844, forward strand.
TCAGGCACTTCAGCCAAGTTGGACGGTAGTCCTGAGATGGGCTGAATGTTTAAACATTGATGTTTTTTTTTTCTTTTCGTATGTTAAATGTTGTTTACTTAGCTATGGGACTTTCCAGAGGAGGACAATTGAAAATTTCCAAGGATATGGAAATCATTTTTTAATGTTAACAAATGCATACACACGCATACATACTAGACTATTTTTCTAACATACCTATTTTTATGTATCTTGATGATGAAATGATCTTCCAAGGGAAAGGGGTACTTTATAAAAATACCTTCAGATCTGTTCAATACTGAAAAAACAAAGATATTTTGTGTCTTGATGTTAGGAACCATTATTATTTCTGGGTAGTTAAATATACTTGTGCTGTAGCTCTGAGCAGTACTGAAGGTGCGGTTTATAAAATTTAAGGAATACATAAAGATATCTGCACAGAGAACGTGATAGCAGAGTGATGTATAGGAAGGAGAGTCACTGAGAGGATAGTTTCCTTTGCAGCGCTGCCGATGGAGGTCCTGATGTACATCTTCCGATGGGTGGTGTCGAGCGACCTGGACCTCAGATCGTTAGAGCAGTTGTCACAGGTGTGCAGAGGATTCTATATCTGTGCCAGGTACTTACTGTTTTTTTTTAAGCAACTCTGGCAGTGGTGAAAAACATATCAACAAAGTGAAAAGACAACCAATGGACTGGGAAAAAATATTTGCAAACAATATATCTGATAAGAGGTTGATATCCAAAATGTATAAAGAACTCATACAACTCAATTGCAAAAAAACCCAAATCTAATTAAAAAATGGGCAAAGGACCTGAATAGATGTTTTCCCAAAGAAGATATACAAATGGCTAACAGGTACATGAAAAGTTGCTCAACATCATTAGTCATTAGGGAAATGCAAATCAAAACCACAGTGAGATATTAGCTCATGCCTGTTTGAATGGCCATCATCAAAAAGACGAGATAAATGTGGATGTAGAGAAAAGGGAACCCTTTCGCACTGTTGGTGGGGTTATGAATTGGTATAGCTACTATGGAAAACAGTATGGAGGTTCTTCAAAAAATTAAAAATAGATCTACCATATGATCCAGCAGTTCTACTTCTGAATATATATCCAAAGGAAACAAAAACACTAACTCTGAAACATATCTGCACCCCATGTTCATAGAAGCATTATTTACAATAGCCAAGACATGGAAGTGTCCGTGGATGGATGAATGGATAAAGAACATGTGGTATATATAAACAATGGAATATTACTGAGCCATGAAAAATGCAGAAATCCTACCATTTGTGACAACATGGATGGACTCTAAAGGCATTATGTTAGGTGAAATAAGTCAGAGAAAGACAAATGCTGTATGATCTTACATGTGGCATCAGCATAGAAAAGAATAGACTTGTGGTTACCAGAGGTGGGGGAGGGAGGAAGGTGGTCAAAAGGTACAAATAAGTACTAGGGATATAATGTGCAACATGGTGACTATGGTTACCATCGCCATATGATAGAGAGTTGTTAAGAGAGTAGACCCTCGGAGTTCTCATCACAGGAGACCTTTTCTTCTTCTTGTATCTGTATGAGATGATGGATGTTCACTAAACCTATTGTGGCTTATTTCACAATAGATGTAAATCAGACCATTGTGCTGTACACCTTAAATTTTTACAGTGATGTGTGTCAAATATTTTTCAGGAAAGTTGGGAAAAGAGTTATACTTTTAAAATCTGGTTTTGTGAAGAATAATCATAGTTTAGTGTAACTTTATTTAAGACAGGTAATCCTTTATGAATGTCTTATATAAAAATAAATACTTTATCCTTAGCATCTAGAACTTTTTTTATAACTTTATGTAGTCCTTAAAATTCAGATGCATTGTTTTTAAGTAACCTAATTTCATTTGGAGTCTTGTGTTTTGGGTAAAACATTTGAATTACTTTAAAGCCTTTGGGGTTTTTTTTGGTGATTCTGTGTGCATTTCTGTTTAACAAGTACCTATCAAGCACCTAGTGGATTGACCCAGCCTTTTGAAATTGGGGTCTCTAGCACTGTTATTCCATTAACTTTCCTTTTAATTACACATGAGAAAACAAAAAGGGAATTAAGAAAATAAATTTTCAGGGGTAGGATAAAATTTGGTTATAAAAGGATTCGTTAAAAGAAAAAAATTTAAATACGTTGCAATGTAAATTTGGGGGGGTTTATCTCTTTTTGCAGTCTGGCTTCAATATAAGTAATTCCTACATCTTTAAAACAGAATGTTTTCAGTTAAAGATAGAGTTAAAATTATTTTGAGTTGTATTAGAACCATGTCAGTTGCTTCTCTTTTTGCAGTAATCCCATGACAAAGTCTTGTTAGGGTTAGGGTTGGTGCTGTCTTCAAAACTGATCTCCAGTCTGACCGTTTCACTGTTTCTCCGAGTACCATTCTGGCTCAGCCACCGTTAGGCCTGGTCTGGATTATGGCATTGGCATCCTGTGTGGTCTCTGGGCTTCCGCTCTTACATACCGGGAGCACATTCGCCGTAGACCGCCAGTCACCTTTTAAAAGCATCAGTCATGCTCAGAACCCTCCAGTGGCCTCCACTTCACTCAAAGGGCCACTCCCGCCTATAGACCACTACGTCACCTGCCCCTGACCGCCTCTTCACGCACGTAGTCTGCACTTCACCCAGTCACTCTGCTGCAGCCGCATGATCCTTGCTCCTTGTTGAACATGCTGGCCACACTCCAGCCCTTGGGCCTTGCATGCTGTGGCTTCTGCCAGGATATCCTTCCTTGTCACCATAGACACCTGCCCAGAAAAAAATAGTCTCTGTTTCCCCACTACCATCGTCCTGGTCCTTTTACTCTGCTTTGTTTCTTTTCGTCCTGAGCATACTACCTGAAACTTTTCTCTCGTTTTCTTCTCTTTTGTTTGCTTTCCCTGTAAAAGAGCAGGGCCTTTGCCCTGTCCATCAGTCTGTCCCCAGTGCCCAGGACAGTGCCTGGCCGGCACTCAACCAATATTGCCGAATAGAAAATGGCTGATGGCAGGAAAGC